>NC_042616.1:557076513-557334680 GCF_901001135.1 Rhinatrema bivittatum | reverse complement strand
TATCATCACACATTGTCGTCTGTCCATCAACCAGTTTGCAATCTAGGCCACCACCTCAGCACTCACTCCTAAGCTTCTCATTTTATTCACTAGCCTCCTGTGCGGGACCGTTTCAAAAGCCTTGCTGAAATCAAGTAGATGACATCGAGCGCTCTTCCTTGATCCAATTCCCTAGTCATCCAGTCAAAAAGTCAGTCAGATTTGTCTGACAGGATCTTCCCCTAGTGAATCCATGCTGCCTCTGGTCCAGCAATTCTTCAATCTGTAGATGGTTCACTATTCTTTCTTTCATTAGTGATTCCATCACTTTTCCCCACCACCGAGGGGAGGCCAACCAGCCTTTAGTTTCCAGCCTCCTCTCTGCTCCCACTCTTGTGAATGGGACCACCACTGCTCTTCTCCAATCACTCGGCCCACCACTCCCATTTCTAGTGATCTATTGACCAGGTCACGCAGCGGACCTGCCAGCACATCTCTGAGTTCCCTCAGTATCCTGGGATGAACCTCATCAGTCCCCATGCTTTGTCCACTTTCAGTTTTCCCAGCTCTTCCCACACATTCTCCACTGTAAATGGAGTTACATCTACTCCACTCCCCTCCAGTTTCTTGTTAACTAGCGACGGTCCTTCTCCTGGGTCTTCTTTAGTGAACACTGAACTGAAGTATTTGTCTAGTATTTCTGTCATTTCTTCGTCTCTCTCTACACATTGATCCTTTTCACCTTTCAATTTCACTATACCACTTTGAACTTTTCTCCTTTCTCTGATATATCTGAAAAATGTTTTGTCACCTCTTTGGCAATCCTTTCTTCTGCTTGACTTTTTGCCATCTTGATTACTTTCTTCTCTCGTCTCCTCAGTTGTACCAGATATTCTTTTTTGTGCTCCTTCCTTTGGGATCCTTTATATTTCTTGAATGCTGTTCTTTTAGCTTTTATTTTGTCAGCCACTCCTTTGAGAAACATATAGGTTTCATTTTTCTTTTTCTTTTCTTTCTTTACTTTTCTAACATATGATTAGTTGCCTTGATAATTGCTCCTTTTAGTTTGGTCCACTGTTGATCCAATTCTCTCTTGTTCTCCCAGCCTTTTAGTTCTTCCTCCAGGTACTTCCCCATTTCATCAAAGTCCGTGTTTTTGAACTGCAAAACTCGGTCTTCATGCTTCTTCTACGTATCCTTTGTGTGATATGAAACTATATCGTTTTATGATCACTGGTGCTGAGGTGGGCGCCCACCTGGACATCAGAGACATTATCTCCATTAGTGAGCACTAAATCGAGTATAGCTCCCTCTCTCGTGGGTTGCATTACCATTTGTTTGAACAAAGCCCCTTGCAGGGTATCCACTATTTCTCTACTATTGTTAGATTCAGCAGAAGGGATTCTTCAGTCTACATCCGGAAGATTGAAGTCTCTAACGATCACCACTTCTCCCTTCTTTCCCATCGTTTGGATGTCTTCAACCAGATCTCTATCGTGCTCTTCCTTTTGATTTGGAGGCCTGTAAACCACTCCATTATAAATGGATGCCCCATCATCTTTTTTTAGGTCGGCCCATAGTGCTTCTTCATTGCCCCATCTTCCTTGCAGCTCAGATGCTTGGATATTGTTTATGACATAAAGCAACTCCTTCCCCTTTCCTATCCTCATTGTCCTTCCTTAACAAGCTATAGTCCGGTATGGCCGTATCCCAATCATGAGATTCTGTGAACCATGTCTCCGTGACAGCAACAACATCCAAGTCCGCCTCCACCATTAGAGCTTGCAGATCTGGGATTTTATTGCTTAAACTACAAGCATTTGTGCTCATAGCTTTCCAGCTTTCTCGTTCAGATTAGCTTTTCCTGGACTCCTTTTGTGACTTTAGTTGAGTTTTGTTATTCACTTCACCCTTTCCTTTGCAATTGTGCAAAAGAAAGGATTAGTGCCTCTGATGACAGAGTCATCCAGCGCAATGAGCTTTTTCCTTTGGTTACTGATCTAGAATTTCTGTATGCATTGGGTTTCATCTCTCTTCTCAGATAACACTTCAATCTTTTTCTCAAGAACTTCTTCAGTATTTAATACAGAGAAGGCTTTTTGTACTTGTTGCACTTGATACAGTGGTGACTCTGCATCACAGGTCTAATTCTACCAGAGCCCACTGTAATCCTGATGTTTTTTGAGTTCCTTAATGCCCTGTGTGAGTGGGGGGGGGGGGGGTAGACTTGTGGGCTGCACAGCTATCAAGAACGGGTGTTGTGGGTCACAGGTCTTTTCCTACCTGAGCCCACTGTATATCTCTTTTTTCTTGACTTTTGGTTTTTCTGTCTGTGGTAATGGGGAATTAATTCCTGAATAATATAAAGTGGGTGAGACTTTCTTTATTGAAGCTAATTCAGCTTTAACTTCAGCCAACTCCTTTTTCAAGGAAGAGAGTTCTGCACAAATGGGGCAAGCCCTAAGTTTCCAGATGATTTCCCTCAGAATAAAGGCTCCACAATAGCTACATTGGATAGTCCTCATTTTGGTAATTTAACAGCTAAGGAAATACCAATTTACTAACTTATCTTGTTGCCAATTATGAATTTAGGCAGACTATATCAGAAAAACAAACCCCAGGGGTGGGTGGGCAGAAGGTTAGGTTGGGAGGGTGGGAGGGAGTTTAAACAGTTAAACCTTAGTCAAACTGGTTTAAGCAGGAGATTTACTGGAACCTTTCTTGTCCTTAGCTATTAAATGACCCCACAGCACTTTATGCCCCAATATTAGTATCTAAACAGAGATTAATAGTGATGCCTTAGGTGTGTACCCCTCTTACCTACAACTTCCGATGGTCCTTCAAAATGGCATCGGCTAACCAATGGGTCTACTTTTACTTTCATGTGAGAGTCAAAGGGAAACATCAGATCATCCAGTGACATTTTGAATTACATGTTGGGAGGACCAGAGCAACCGGAGATTGTTCCTGCCCCTTTTCTACCCAGGGACTCTGTCAGTTAGGAAGGGGGGGAGATATCTGGGGGCAAGAGGAAATTGGGTTTAACCATAATAGTATATTGGAGAATATGTTTTTTTGCATTTTTCGTGGGGGGCAATGGTTGTCACTGAAATGTGAGAGGCTTCACATTTTACACTTGGGAGGAGGGATGAGGCACATGATTTTTTTTTTTTTTCAAAATGAGCTAAAGGAGTAAGTGTGTTTGTCTATGGGGGAGGGTTTTCTGTAAGTAGACGTGTGAGGGAGTGTACAAAAATCTCCCTCAGACTACCTTAAAGGACCAGGCACAGCTGTCCTGCCTGATTCTCCTTAGGTTTGAGAGATGCAGGGATTCCTGGGTAAAGGGAGGAGCCTTTACCAAAGTATAATACCTCTGGGCCTAGAAGAACCAGGTCCCAGGAAACAGAGATATACCATACGCCAGAACCTGTTATGTCTCGTAGAGATGTGAATCGTGTGCCCGATCATCTTAACGATCGGGTTCGGCTGGAGGGAGAAAAAAATCTAATCGCTGGAGATGTGAATTGGAATCAGTTCCGATTCACATCGTTAATTTTTTTTTAGTGAGGCCCGACCCTTTAAAATTGACCCCTTACCTTCCGCCACCCCCCCCCCCCGAACCCCCCAAACATTTTACGAGCACCCCGGCCATCCAGTGCTCCTAACCATGTGACAGGGGCCGGCCAATGGCATGGATACCCTGTCACATGGTAAGGGCAAAGGGCCATCAGCGCCATCTTTATGAGTGGCAGCCGACGGCCCGAGAATGGGAGATCGCTCCCGGGACCACCACTAGAGCACCAGGTAATTTAAAAAATGTTTTGGGGGGATCGGGAGGGTGGGAGAAGTTAAGGGATCATCTTTAAAGGGTCGGGTGGGTTTTTTTTTAATCGGGCCATCGGCGCCATTTTTGAGTGGCAGTCAAAATGGCGCCGATGGCCCGAGAGCGGGAGATCGGTCCCCGTGCCCCCAATGGACCACCAGGTACTCGTAAAAGGTTTTGGGGGGGTTTGGGGGGTGGGGGAAGGTAAGGGATTAGTTTTATAGGGTCGGGGTGGGTTTAGGAGTTGTTTTGGTGTGCCAGTTTTCACGCCCTCCCCCCAAATAACTCCCGTTAGTGGACACTAATGGGAGTAACAATTTTTCACGATAAATCGTGAAAATTTCTATTGTATCGCACACTGTACCGATTTTTGACGATTTAAAAAATATCGGACGATTTTTTTAAATCGTCAAAAAACGATTCACATCCCTAATGTCTAGAGGTGAGCTGCACTACATGTTTTGACCTGAAGCTAAGGTGAATTGCACTATTTTTTTTTAGACTAGAGTTAAGTTCTGTTGCCCTTTTGTTTCTGAGTGTGTGTTTTTCCACTGTAAATATAGGAACTGAAGGAACAGGCAGAGTCTGTATCCTTTTTCCTCTGACTGTTCTCACCCACTCTGCTCAAGTTACTACAAGGCACTTCAAGCTACTTCAGCCTTTTTTCTAGTACATATCTGCCTGGGTGTGTGTGGGGGGGGGGGGGGGGGGAAAGAAGCACAGGAACAGCAAGGTATTCACTAAACAATAATATTCAACTACCACATTTTAATGAACACTATGGGAACTATTCTGCATTAAAAATGGGCATTAATGCATAGTTTTAATGTGGTTTAGTAAACAGAGCTCTTTTTTTTTTGTGTACAAACTAAGTGGTCTGTAGATGGAAGACATTATTTGCCATATGGATTTTAAATTTGTTTTCACTCTGGTAAGGTGCCAAAAAGGATATTTTGATTACATTTTCTCACTGAGTATAACAGAAGCTGCTTAGTAAGCATGCTGGGCCCCGTAGATTTCCCTGTGTGCCCACAGAACTTTAGACAGGCAGGAGTGTCTTCAGGCTGATTCAAATGTGTCACCACATGGCAACTCCAGATGATCGTTTGAGACTATTTGTATTACAAATATTTTGAGCTCTGCAACTGGTCCTGAATCTGTTTATGTTGCGTTCTTCAGATATTTGTTATACATAATAGAAAACACATGTGTTTTATCATTCCAAGGAATCTGCTTTTATAACAGATGTCAGCTCATTACTTCCCACCAGGAATATAAACATTTAGGACCCGCTTCACTTCAAAGGTCTAATACATACAGAGCATGTAAATGCATTTCTTAACCCACCGATTCATCATTATCTAGCTATAGAGGGAACAAAAAGAATACAGCATCTGTCTACAGCTACTCCATAGATTAATTCCAGGAAAGATGCCAAATCTATGTATAGACATTTGTATTCATAAATTCCTCTCTCATTCATTCATTTATGGTAAGTAACACCTGATGCTCCACTACATGCAATAGTTTTTATAGAAGATTTTATTTGAAAATGAATTTGTATAAAACAGAATAAAAAT
Organism: Rhinatrema bivittatum; assembly: GCF_901001135.1. Classification (NCBI taxonomy): domain Eukaryota; kingdom Metazoa; phylum Chordata; class Amphibia; order Gymnophiona; family Rhinatrematidae; genus Rhinatrema; species Rhinatrema bivittatum. Next base: position 557,329,298 of record NC_042616.1, on the reverse strand, counting down.
GTTTTCTTCCCAATTTTCAGCTAGATTGCTTCTGTGCACATTGTTTTATGACACAGGTGCAGCTGTTAAGAAAATGTCCAACTTTGTCTGTCATAGTATTTCATTGTGTTCACAGGTTTGCAAATAGTAAAAAAACTACACAGTTCCATCCTATATTCCTGCTCTAGACTCCAGGAGTCTTTGCCTTCTTTGGTCCTGTAAAAAAAAAAATAATTACTGTCTGTACAGAACACCCATGATTTCTGGAAAAAACCATGGACGTGCATTGATAAGTGCATCTGTGACATCTAGGACATCTATTCGTAGGTGTTTGTAAATTGTAAGGTCCATATTCAGATGGTTTATCTGTCTAAGCACGGGACTTAGCTGGACAAATCACATTTTTTTTTTTCCTGTTTTGTTCACCCTCTTAGACTTATTTGATTAAGTCATTATTCAGATAACAACTTAACTGGATTAGTTACAGGCAATTTAGGTATTCCAGTGCAGGCCAGATATGTTTAAGCCTAACTTGCTATATTCAATATAGCTGGTTAGGTTTAACAGTTATGCAGCTAAAGTTCACCAGATAACTGTATTTGTGGCTATTTAACAGGATGAACAGGATGTTTATCTCACTGAATATTCCAGATAACTTATCAACTAACTTTAGCTGATAAAGGGCTTCATTCATCATATTGCATTAGGGCATTATCGTGGGCATTAGGGCCCTAACACCCATGATAATGCCATAACGCATGCAATAAATAACGCATTGTGAGATACGTATGCAAATTTAAAAAATTTAGTCAAGTGGGTAGAATTTATCAAAATGAGGGGTGCTTAACATTGCATGTGTAATGCACTCTATCGCAGGTTTTAAAACCAGAAATAACTACACATTTTTTTCATGGTGTTATGTTGTGCATTGAGGTCAAAACATCATTTGCATTAAATATCACAAATGCCATTTTAGGGAAGGAGGGAGGGAGAGGAGAAGTGCCTCTGGGGAGGCATACATATTAGTCAACTTTTTATACCACTGTAAGAGGGGGCATTCTGAACTCAGGGTGAGGTTTTAGTGGCAGGCTAGGTTTTGGAGGGCTATTTTATAGAGATGTGCAATTGTTTATCACAATTAGGCAATTGCAACGAAATTGCCTAATTCGTCGTGGTTCGGGGGCCCCGAAACCCGAAAAGGATTTTCATCGAACTTCGGGGAAAATTTGTTTTTCGGGTTTGTATGGGGAGAGGGCACATTTTTTTTTTTAATTAAAAACCACCCCAAACATTAAGATTAGCTATAATACAACCACCCTCCCCCCATCCCGATCCCTCCCCAAGACTTACTAACATCCCTGGGGGTCCAGCGGGGTCCCGGTTCCATTTGTCCCTCCGTGCCGGTGTGCCACTGCCAGCCGTGCTCAAAATGGTGCCGAATAGCCTCTGAACTACTATGTCACAAGGGCTACCGGAGCCATTGGTCAGCCCCTGTCACATGGCCATCGGCGCCATCTTGTGCTCATACCATGTGACAGGGGCTGACCAATAGCGCCGGTAGCCCCTGTGACATAGTAGTTCCGAGGCTATTCGGCACCATTTTGAGCACGGCTTGCAGTGGCACACTGGGCACGGAGGGACAAATGGAACCCGGGACCCCGCTGGACCCCCAGGGATGTTAGTAAGTCTTGGGGAGGGATCGGGATGGTGGGGGGGGGGGGTGTATGTAATCTATCAAAATGAATTTAAATGCTTGGGGTGGGGGTTTTTTTAGCTTCATTTTCACACGCTTCATTTTTTGGGCCGGTTTCGGGTTTCCTCGTTTCGTTTTCAAAAAACTAAACGAGAAAACCCGAATTTTACCACGAAGTATCCGAGTCAAAAATGACCCGTAGAAAAAACAAAGCACATCTCTACTATTTTACATGCACAGTCAGAGGTGCAAAAAGCACAGTTATCATCAGTAAAGAGCTTATGTGATTTGAAGTGATGAAAGTTTTAAAAAGATGTGTTTTGTACAGTGTACTCTTGACCTAGCTTGATGCATTCTCTACCTAGTTGCTATCAGCTAGGTCAAGAATAAAATGTACAAATCACATCTTTGTACCTTTAATAATTCCAAATCATATAAAATCTTTACTGATGATAACTGCGCTGTTCATACCTCTGACTGTGCATGTAAAACTGCCCCCCCCCAAAAAAAAAAAATCCTAGCTCACCCCAAAACCTCACCCCGAGTTTCTAGTTGCCCCTCTTTCAGTAGTATAATAGTTTACTTACATGACTCTTATAAAGAGTCTTTTTCTCTCTCTCTTTCTCTCTCTCTCTCCCTCCCCCCCTACAGTGTGTGATAAATTTAACACACATTGCAGTAAAATAACTATGTGATATCAGAAAAATTACCCTGACCATGCAATTTTTTTATCATAGGTGCTATTTTTTGCTATATTTATAGCAAAAGGATGAATCTAGACCAAAGTTAGCGATTTTAAGTGTTTGGAATATTGGCCACAAATATTTTATTTTATTTTTACTCTAGGGATGTTTTATATACAAATCTCTAAAACAAGCACTAGTTATACTGTATGATTGCATTCAAAGTAAGAAACTACATTTTGAATCTACTTGTTTTGTTCAAAGATTAAAAAACTTTTTTAAGATATATAATATGTATTCATTTTATAGTGCTGCTGGATATATGCAGTGGTTAGGTACATATAAGCCCCTAGTGTAAAACGTTTTCACTAGCCTAGTATCTCAGTAGATCTTGAACTCTGGATTTTCTGTTTCACAGGCTACTCCTTCAATCCAAAACCAGTAGAATGATAATTCATTGCCTGCTTGCACCTTCATTCTACTGTGTACAAGAGGAAGTAAGCAAGTAATACATGCAAAAGAAAGCAAGGGAAAAATAATTGTTCTGTACCTTGCCAAATGCAAGATATTAAAGTTTAGGCACCTCCTGTGGGACTTCTAATCCTACATTGAGAAGCTACAATAAGGACTTTCCCCCTCCCTATTCAGTCCTGAGAAACAGCAAGTCCATAACGCGAAGTTGAGGTTGTAGTTATTAGCCGCATAGCAGCCGCACTAACACTGCGGCTGTTTCGCCGCACACGATACACAGGTTCCCGCTTTACATATACTCCGCCCCCTGAATACCAAATGACTAATTTGCATTCGCAAATCGCGTTAACAGCTGTTAACGCGATTTGCGAATTTATCGCACGCGGTAAAGTGCTTGGAAAATGAGGCCCTTAGTTAGTAATAAATTAATAAAAGCAGTTACAATGGGTTAGTAGTTTACATAAGGCATGATGGTTGTTTAAAATACAATCCTAGAAGTCCAGAGATAATGTATTACACATTAAAAAGAGTTGAAAGAAGACCAAATGACTTTCAGCATGGCTAAATGGTGAGTTAAAGAGGTTATTAAAAGCTTATTTTAAAAATTGATAAGCAAAAAAAATGAAAAGAAAATGAGAGCATAAACACTAGCAAGCTAGCTGACAAGCCATAATAAGGTAGGCCAAGAGGTAGTTTGAAAAGAAGTTTGCCAAAGAGGGAAAAAAACTAGTAATAAATTATTTCAAGTACATCAGAGAGGAAGCTTGAAAAACATCAGTTGAACCATGTGGAAGGCAAGTTTCACATCTATTCCACACATAAAGCGATGTTTTACATGTGGAAATGGGTCTTTGAACATTTTTCTCATAACTACATATAAATAATACGTGTAGTGCATGTGTTCTTTTATGTGCAAAGAGCAAAGAAAATCTTGGAGTATAATCTGGGTGGAGTTATGCAGTCATATGAATAATTACAGGCATATACATTCAAGTAGACACATAGAGGTCAATATTCAATGAACTTAGCTGGATAAGTCAGGACTTACTTCCGAAAAGATGAGCGGGTAGTCAAAAATGCAAGACAATAAATCCTCCTCATATTTAATGTTCAAGCTAGACATCATTCTAAACATCATCAGAATAAATGGGTTCAAAACATGTCATGATCTTCTGCTTATTTATAATCATCAGTCAATGAGTAATAAAGAATGTTTGTTTTTTTGTATTTTTTAACTGCATTTAAAAACATATTTAACCATCTTTAAATATTAGCAAAAGTTCAAAAACCACTTATCTTCTGAAATCTTGGCAAAAGTGCCTTGTTGACTACCAAAGAAATTCCCACATATGCCTTGATATTCCTGACATGGGGCCATGTTTCAAACCGCAGTTCTTCTTCAGGGTGTAATAAGTCAGTCTAGAAATCAAAGGTTAAAAATTAATAAATGTTCATATAAAGCTTTCAAAATTAGAAAGCAGTTCAAACAACTCACTGGCAAAGTAGCAGATAGACCGGAAGTGATACCTAAGATAAAGGGTTGTCTGTGGAGTCATTTTTGTTACTTTTGCCAAGGATGTATATAGTAGGGATGTGCAGAGCAAAAGTTTATGTTCATAAGTCCATAAGTCGAAAGGGGGGTCATTTCGGTCAATATGGACATATGTAGATTCCATAAGTTGAGTCTATGTCCATACGTGCACCGATTCCCTAAATAAAATTTAAACCCCTCACCCTCCTTAATCCCCCCAAGACTTACCAAAACTCCCTGGTGGTCCAGCGGAGAGTCAGGACGCCATTCCTGTATTCCTTTGCGAGGAGCACGTGACGTCGGCGTCACGTCGGAGTGACGCGACGTCACGTGATTCCCCGCGCGTTCGCTCCTGGACCCCTCGTTGGACTCAACCGGAACTTTGGCCAGCTTGGGGGGGGGCCTCCTGACCCCCCCAAGCTGGCCAAAAAAAAATACAGAACATACTATGTTGAATAAGTTGGAAATCCGATCGTTTTCGCCTCATCACTTTTTTAAGTTAAAAAAAAAAAAAAATTGCGTTTTACATATGCGCTCAAAACAAATGCACACCCCTAGTATATAAGGTTAGGCCGTATGGATTCAGAGTTTTCACCCAGACACAAATTAGTTAGAAGGCCACAGGCCAACTACTGAGTGAACTCCTGTTTACTGTCTTACACTGTGAAATATTACAAACAAGTAAAAGTCTAGTTATTCCACTAAGCCTAAGATGAGAAAACTAGCAATTAACTTATACTAAAGCCTGAGAGAGAGAAATAAAGGCCACATAGCTGTGTCTTAAATCTGATAACAACTCAGAGGGAGGGAATGCCACTTCTTTCATAAGCCTTTGTAGTATATAATAGGGATGTGCTATCATTCAGGACGAATTAGGAAATTTCAACAAAATTGCCTAATTCGTCCTGGTTCGGGGACCCTGAAACCCATAAAAATCTTTCCAGAAATTTCAGGAAAATTTCAGTTTCGCATTAGTGTGCACTAACGGGAGTTAGTGCGTGCTAACGTTAAAATGTTAGCACGCATTAATGGGAGTTAGGGCATGCTAACGGGAGTTAGCACACACTAACCCGAAATTGGTATCCCCACCGAATTACAAAGGCACAAACCCGGGAAATACGATATTTCCCATGGCAGGCCGAAATGAAGCCTGAACCAAAAGGTTTGGGCTTTGCACATCCCTAGTGTATAAGGAGAGACAGCGAGAAAGAGAGGGGGAGAGAGATCTTTTGTAAATGTAAGTTTTTTATATCTATGTAGCAATTGTTATTTTCTAACATTACTTCTTCTATATGTTCTGATTTTATTTTTTTATCTCCTTTTTTGCTCAAATAAACTTACTTTTATTATTTTATTATTATTTTTTTTATATACCGACATTCGATCTGAGATATCACATTGGTTTACATTCAGGTACTGTAGGTATTTCTTACCTGGAACCTTGATGTACTATTTGTGGCCATTTGTGCAGGGGATAAGCTCCTGGGTTCATGCCACCAGGTAAAATCCCAGTAATTGTGTGTGTTTATAAGAGATTAGCACCCTAGGTCAGACCCCCCGGGCAGGATACTAGTGTGCACAGTCTGAACCCATAACACTGTCAGAAGCCGGTATTGATGCTAATGTCTGAACTATCAATCATATGATGTAAAAACATTTAGAACATGTCGGATTAAATAATGAGATCGATTGGTAGTCTCTAATATGACATTGAGCAGTCTTGAGTAGCACTGAATCTGGCAGCTGATTATCCAGTCCCATTTTGTGGCCACCACTTAGCTAGATAGGTGGTAGGTGGATGTAGGCATAATGGGAAGTTAGTTGGATAAATGTTGATATTTGAACTTATCTAGTTAAGTTAACTGAATACATTAGACCTGCTCAATAGCAGGTCTAAAGTTAGTTGAATAAGACTTATCTGGCTTACTAGCAACTTATTTATGTATAGTCAGTGGCATGGCCATGCCACTGGATATCCCATGAGAGTTAGTCAGATAAATCTTATTTGGCTTACTCAGCCAGATTTATTTGAATATCTACCCCTTATTTTTTGTTGGAAAAATTAACTGTACAAATAGCAGCAGGTCTGTGAGTAACTTTTTTTTGCCTGAATTTTCAGAGGAATGTTTTCCCTTTGAAAACTGATGTAAAGTCTGAGGGAAAAAAGTACTGTCAGATTTTACACTTCTGTACCTAGTTTAAAAGTTGACTTCTAGATGACCTAGAATTAAAGGGTGGTCATAAAGGACAAGGAGTCATAAGTACTAACTAAATTAATTGTTTACTTCATACTTTACTGATGAGGACTATGAGGAGATGCACACACTGGAACCATTCTTTGAAAATAAATATTCTGAGGAACTGAAACAAATCACTGAAAAACTGGAAGATTTATTAGTGCAAATTGATAAGTTTAGAAAACAGTAAATCACCAAGACCAAAAGGTATTCATCCCAGAGTTTTGAAAGAACTTAAATATGAAATTTTACAACTACTACTGGCAACCCATAATCTACTAATATAATCTGGCCCTATGAAGACCAGTAGGTTGCAAATGTAATGCTAATTTAAAGCAAAATAAAAACTGGGTGATCCAAGAAACTACAAACTAAAGAGTTTGATGTCAATGTTGGGAAAAATGCTAGAAGCTATTATTAAGAACAAATTACTGAACATATGGATAGACATGCATTAATAGGGAAGAGCTAACAACATTTTAGAAAGGGTGGTCATGCCTTACCAATATCTTAGAATTGTTTGAAGTTGTAAATAAACACATGGAAAGAGAACAGCCAATTGATATAGTATTTTGGGATTTTCAGAAGGCATTTGGCAAAGTACCTAATGAGAGACTTCTGAGGAATCAAAGTCATGTGATAGGAAGCAATGCATATTATGAATTTGAAACAGCTAAAAGGAAATAGAGAACAGGATTAACTGGTCACTTTTCCAAATGGAGAGAGGTTAATTGTAGAGTTTCCCAAGCATCTGATGGGGCCAATGCTGTTTTAATATATACAGGTATCAATTCAGATAGACAAATATGAAATTTGATCCAAATAAGTCGATTTTCTGTTCATTTCAGATCATCTGGATTGATTGGACACAGTTCCCTAAAAAATCAAAATCCTTTTCTACTTATTTGGCTCAGTCCCATTAATGTCTATGGAGAAAGAAAAGCCAGAGTAGAACTGGTTGGGGATTGAACAAGAAAGGACCAATTATATCTCAGCACTTTTCAATCAGCTTGTCCCAGTTGATAGCTGCATGGATTAACTGTATCAATGTTTATTAGGTGAAAGTGAAACTAAGAGCACTCTGAGCAGCTAATTATGATTTTACATCTCAGTTTTGCTTTGTTGGATCTCAAAAGAGAAAGCTGAGATTTTGAAGCTACTTGCCTTAAAATTCCAGAGTTCATAAACAATTAGAAAGAAAGCTTTAGACTTAGATGGGAGACAAGGTGCATTCTTAAAACTGTCATCACTGTGTCCTAGTTGTTCTGCTAGAATGAGGAAAAACTATAATCTATCAGAGGTTTACAGCATAACTGTATGTCAGCAGGATAAGTTTAGTTTAGTTTAGCTTAGATAGAGTGCATTTACTTAAAATAGTCTAATAGAAAAACAAAGTGGTATATAAAGAAAATTGACATTTATAATTCTATTTAATCAGAATTATATCACAAAAGCATAGCCATACAAACATAAAGTAATGTAGTACAGAAAAGTTAGTTACAAAATATGAACTCTGCTCATATGATGAAAACATATCAAGAATGATAAATTAAAATACAATAAAATAAATCAGATTTTAATTTCTCTCTGTTTAAAAACCTGCTGAAATATCCAGGCCTTTACACGTTTCTTCTTTTTCAAGTAGTTAGTTCCTGTTGAAAATAAAAAAGCAGTGAAATCTAAGGGGTAGGTGCCTAATAGGAAAAGCAAGATGGTTTTGGTTCAATCTAATCTGATTTCAACAGAAGAAGTTATTATCATTAAGTCTAAACTGACAAGACCAGAGAATTCTTCCCAGCTTATACAGATTTAAAAATGTTGCTATATAGGCTGGCTGACCACTAGAAAGAAATAGCTTTAAATGACAGACATAGCGTCTTCAAATTCACTTATCCAATTGGGAGTTGGTGGATTTCTTCTAACAGTGGAGAAACATGGTCATATTTCCTGGCTGAAGATTAATTAACTGGAATATTTTAATAATATGCAATGACAGCCCCTGATACAGTGCACTATAATAGTCTACTCAACTCAACCAAAGCATAAGAGAGTTTTGAGATTATTTTGTAGTAAAACAGGCTTTAAATGGTAGATATAGTGAAATAAATTTTAAATCTCTACAAAATGTGAAAATTGATAACAAATGTTAAATTGGCATCCATTTGTATGCCAAGGATGGCAACTACCACTTTCTGAGCAATATTCATGACTGCCATTTGTGGGCAATGACTTAATGTCAGCATTATTTCTAGAATTCCAAAATGCTTCTATTTACTTGAAATAACTTTTAACTTGTGTAAAAAAAAAAATCATTCAGTAATCTTATGCAGGCAATTATTAAATTTAGATAACTGTCCTGGACAATCAGGATCTAGATAAGCAGCCCCATGAATATTGTCAATTATAAAAACAACTAAAACCAAGATCTTAAATTAAAACAACAAGAGTCATTACATTTTTGTTTAAATAAGACAAAAGAAAGAACCGAACCTTGAAGTGCACTGCAAGGTAACATGCAAGGAGACAACAATTTGGAGCTCCAGTTGACTTGTTAAGAGCGATTATAAAAAAAAATAATAAAAATAAAAATAAACCAATCTAAGACAGTGTCCTTTATTCCAAGTTCTTTAAAACTTTGAATTAGGAATTCATGATCAGGGTCAGTGCTTCCATTAGGCAAACTAGAGAATTGCCTAAAATGCCAAAGTTTTGAAGTTGGGAAATCCCAACAGCATGAGTCCCAATGGGGGAAGTCAATACTGCCAAAGAAGGGAGTGCAGGGCTGGAACTGCTACCAATAAGTAAATTGGTATTGAGAGATGCATGACCAAAGGTTCACTTAAAATGGCAAATTGACTTGACTAGACTACTCAATGATTAATGATTTTGAAAGCTTTAGTATTTCTGTCTTAATTAGAACTTCATTTATCAATACCAATGAGTCTGTTACTGTAAAGTGATCCCAGCAGAAGCCCAGTTGTCTAGGATAGTAGGCCAACCTTCTCTAATACTTTCAAAAAAATGACAGGCTGTATACGGGCCTGAAATTGAGATGGGAAAGTAGTCAGGAATGCAAATTTGAAATGGAAAAAAAATGAAAATATGGCAAAAAGGGGGCACAAATTTTAATTGATATGTTAGTGATAGAAGAAGTGCAAAAATGTCATTGTGAGACTCAGTAGTAAAGGGGAGAAATATGTAGAGACTGATGAGGAAAAGAGAAATTGCTCAACAAATATTTCTTTTTGGTGTAGAAGGGCCATGTTAGGGGCACTAGCATCTGAGAAACCCACCTTGGGAGCAGCATGGTACTGCAATACAGGACTTGGAGAAGGACAAGGGCTGGTCTTCAGATTAGCTAGCCCTCTTCCTTGCAAGTTGGGCCCATGGTTTTTGGGGGACCATAGATCTCTCGATGGCAGTACCTTATAGTGGTGAGTTTCACATAGGCAAGTGTTGGACAAGGCTGACTGGAGTCAAGGCATTGACAGAGACAAGCTTTGCAGGCAGGAAGTCTTGGTGGGCAGGCTTGGCTATCAGGGCAAGGCAGGCAGGCTTGGCTGATGGGACAAAGTCAAAGCTGGATACTAAACAGTAGGGATGTGAATCGTGTGCCCGATCATTTTAACAATCGGGTTCGGCTGGGGGGGGGGGGGGAATCTGATCGTTAGAGATGTGAATTGGATCGGTTCCGATTCCAATTCACATCAGAAATTTTTTTTAGTGAGGCCCGCACCGATAAAAAAAAAAACCCACCCACCCTTTAAAATTTTACCCCCTTAGCCTCCCCCACTCTCCCGACCCCCCCCCAAAAAAAAAAACTTTTTACACATACCTGGTGGTCCAGGGGGGCCGCGGAGACCGATCTCCTGTTCCCAGGCAGCTGCGCCAAAAAAAATGGCGTCGATGGCCCTTTGCCTTTACCATGTGACAGGGCAAGGTAGCGCCGGTGTCATTTTGAATATTGGCAATACGGCCTGAGTGCAGGAGATCGCTCCCGGACCCCCGCTGGACCCCCAGGGACTTTTGGCCAGCTTGGGGGGGCCTCCTGACCCCCACAAGACTTGCCAAAAGTCCAGCGGGGTCCGGGAGCGACCTCCTGCACTCGGGCCGTATTGCCAGTATTCAAAATGGCGCCGGCTACCTTTGCCCTCACATGTCATAGGGCCGACTGACAATACGGCCTGAGTGCAGGAGGTCACTCCCGGACCCCCGCTGTACTTTTGGGAAGTCTTGTGGGGGTCAGGAGGCCCCCCCAAGCTGGCCAAAAGTCCCTGGGGGTCCAGCGGGGGTCCGGGAGCGATCTCCTGCACTCAGGCCGTATTGCCAATAATCAAAAGGCGCCAGCGCTACCTTTGCCCTGTCACATGGTAAGGGCAAAGGGTCATCGGTGCCATTTTTTTAGCGCAGCTGATGGTCTGGGAATGGGAGATCGCTCCCCGCGGCCCCCCTGGACCACCAGGTATGTGTAAAAAGTTTTTGGGGGTCGGGAGAGTTGGGGAGGCTAAGGGGGTAATTTTAAAGGGTCAGGTGGGGGTTTTTTTATCGGGCCATCAGCGCCATTTATATTAGTGGCAGCCAAAATGGCGCCGATGGCCCGAGAGCGGGAGATCGTGCTGGGACACCCCCCCCCCCCCCCACTGGACCACCAGGTAATTTAAAACATTTTGGGGGGGTTTGGGAGGGTGGAGATTTGTTTTAAAGGTTTGGGGTGGGTTTAGGGGTTGTTTTGGTGTGCCGGTTTTCCCACCCTCCCCCCTCCCCCGATTTACAATTTTCACGATAAATCAGGGGAATTTCTATTGTATCGCGACTCTAACGATTTTTGATGATTTAAAAAATATCTGACGATTTTTTTAAATCATCAAAAAATGATTCACATCCCTACCAAATAGGATCTGGAACTAGACAAGGGTAAAACAAGACAAGGACAGGACTCTGGTACAAGCAAGAATGGATACTGGGACAGACAGGACAAGAGCAACAAGGCAGACTGGAACAGGACTCGGAACAGATAGGGCAAGAGCAACAAGGCAGACTAGGGCAGGACTTAGACAAGGCAGACAAGGAAACAAACAACATAGGAGCTCGGAAGGCAGCAAGGTTTGGACCAGACAGAATAGGCGCAAAGATCTCAAGGCAGGATACAAGAGAGATAAGCCTGAGGGACTCAAGGCAAGACAAGGCAGAATACCCATAGACCATATGGTAAGGCAAGGAAGAACGTCTGTAGACCACAAGACAAGGCAAGAACAAGGTTCAGGTCACAGAGCCAGAAGTGACACCATGAAAAGACTAGGCTACTATGGCAAGATGGGTTTACATAGGACTGGGATTTGGTCATGGAAAGGGCATTGAGGAGGAACTTGACAAAACTAGTGACGAGGCATACTGAGGGCCTCTACTGGTGGGGAGACATCATGAAGGTAGGATAAGGCTTGCATATCAGGCAAAATCCTAACAGTAACCCCTTTTTAAGATCCCCTCCTCCTGGGTACCGATTTCTCTGAGGGCTATGGATGGGTAAACAAGATGAGACTTTGTTGGGTACACAAGGCAAGGCTTGAACATGGCTGGAAGGTTGGATCTCTGGAATAGTATCAGGATTGTCACCCTTTTCTTGGCAGGCAGGCTGTGGAAGAGCACCCCTTCTGGGTAAGCAGACTGTGCCAGATCACCTCCTCTTGGGCAGTCAGGCTGTGGCAGAGCACTCCCTTCTGAGTTCTCAAACTGTGAAAGATCACCCCTTTCTGGGTAGGCCAGGTACTTGAGCAGGAGCACTGCTGACTCGGAGGGTTGAAGGCAGAACCATAGGCATATGGTGACTAGAGTGTAAAGCCTCTGGCTCAGGATCTATGGAAACCTGGTCCACCAGCACAGGGTGAGTGGAGGGAGGAACACTAGCATGGGGTGCATGGAGAATGAGACCTCTGGCTCAGGATCCATTGACTGGAGCACCGGCACAGGATGAGGGGAGAATGGAACCACTAGCATGGTAGGCTGGAGCTCCTCCCAGTGTGGCACACCTGACTGGGCTCCTCCCAAAGTGGCACAGTAGGACTGGAGTCTCTTGAGATTGGTAGAGGGCTAGACAAGACAGTAGGGATGTGCAGAGCAAAATTTTATGTTCATATTTTTTATGTCCGAAAGGGGGTCCCCTTGCGGCCAATGGACATAAAAAAAATCCAATGAGTTGGGTATATGTACATATGTGCAAAAAAAAAATTAAATCCCCTCACCCTCCTTAATCCCCCCCCAGACTTACCACAACTCCCTGGTGATCGAGCGAGGAGTGAGGACGTCATTTCTGCAATCCTTGGCGAGAAGCATGTGACGTCGGTGGCACGTCGAGTGACGCGGCGTCACGTGATTCCCGGCTCGTTCGCGCCGGACGGCTCGTTCGGCCCAAAAAGAACTTTTGGCCAGCTTGGGGGGGCCTCCTGACCCCCCCAAGCTGGCCAAAAGTTCTTTTTGGGCCGAACGAGCCGTCCGGCGCGAACGAGCCGGGAATCACGTGGCGCCGCGTCACTCAGACGCGACGTCACGTGATTCCCGGCAAGTTCGCGCCGGACGGCTCGTTCGGCCCAAAAAGAACTTTTGGCCAGCTTGGGGGGGTCAGGAGGCCCCCCCAAGCTGGCCAAAAGTTCTTTTTGGGCCGAACGAGCCGTCCGGCGCGAACGAGCCGGGAATCACGTGACGCCGGCGTCACTCGACGTGCCGCCGACGTCACATGCTTCTCGCCAAGGATTGCAGAAATGGCGTCCTCACTCTCGCTCCATCACCAGGGAGTTGTGGTAAGTCGGGGGGGGGATTAAGGAGGGTGAGGGGGTTTATATTTTTATTTTGGCTCAACAATCGCGATTTCCCACATATCGAACATATCTATGTTCGATATGTGGGAAATCCGATCGTTTATGTCGAATCAATTTTTAAGTAAAAAAAAAAATATGAGTTGCGTTTTACTAATGCGGTCAATCCGAATGCACACCCCTACAAGACAGGCTCCACTAGAACAAGGAAGAAGCTGCAGGTTTTCCTGGTAAGGGTCAGTTGGACTGGAATACACTGGTTGAAGTAGGTCTGTTACATTGAACTATTCTTCCTGGAGTGAATCCTCTGGACTGGAGTTTTTCAGAGGCTGGGATAGAAACACAGGTACTAGAACAAGCCTCTCTTGAAGCAAAGGTTTTAACAGGATTTTTACTTCACTTACTGGCTGAAAAGAAGTGCTGAAGGTACCTGGAGACAGATCAGCAAGCTGGCATGGAAGAGTTATTCTGAAATGTCAGGCAGAACAGTTTTGCAAGTTTCTCCTTGGCAGTCAGCATTGTGCTCATTAACAGACTGCTGCAACCACCTGTCTATGCTTGCTTTCATAATTCTCTCCCATTGGTTAATCAAGTGATAGATCAGGAAAGTCCTTACAAATAATTCAGTTCAATGCCAAAGCCTCCAAATTAATATTCTTACAATTTATTACTCCCACGTGTGCCTTGAATTTAGGAGATAAAATATCTAGACAGTTTAAAAAAATGTTATTAAATAATGATCAGTCCATGACAACAGGAGAAAATAAAAAGAATTGTTAATGAGATGGACTTGATTTGATGTAAAGATTTAATCCAGGGAGTATCCCGCCTGATGAGTTGACTCAGAAAACCACTGCCAGAGGTTCCCTCATAGGTAGTAAAACTGACAATTTACTAAATTAAGAAGGTTTTGGTGTGTATATTAAAGTCCTCTAAAATCAATAACTGAGAGAACCTAATAAAACAATAATTTATCAGTTCCATTATCTCTGAGAGTATATTACTAGATGGGATGGGATGGACTATACACTAATAAAAGTTTATGTACTTCCCGAATATCCATCTGAAGAAAAAAAGGCTTCAACATTAGAGCTTGGTCTTAGGGAGAGCTCTGTGAGTTTTAATGTTTTACAGAAAATAATAGAAACCCCCAACTTGCTTTTGATAACATGGATTTAAGAAAAATCAAAAAATTGGAGAGCAGCTCTAGTAAGGCATAAAACATCACAGATTTCAGTGTAATAAATAATCTGAAAGATTTTAGAAATAAAATTATTAAAGTGGTGCAGGAAAAAACAATTTTTTTGAGTTCTTTTTTGGGAGGATTTTTCTAATGAATTTTGGTTTGTGAAATGTTTTATTCATTTCAATTGTGTGAAAAAAACCAAATCAAACATTAAAAAAGATCAAAAAAAAAAAAAAATGGTGCCTCGCATCCCTCCCTCCCACCCAACCAGAAAGATGCCTGGGCCAGGTTCCTTCCCTGATCCCACTTTCCTGACCCAGCAGTGATCCGTTGCCAATCCCTAGGCCCAAGCTGAAGCCATGTCATTGTGTAGGCTGAGGACATAGCAGCTTACCATGATCTCAGCCTTGATCTATGCAAAGGTGAAGCCTCAGCCTAGGCCAGAACCCAGACCCAGGCTGGATGCTGTGGCCTAGCCTGGAGGCTGGGTTTCGACAATAGGACCTTGACCTAGGTCAGGGTCTAGGCCCAGGCCTGATGGCCTGGCCTGGAGCCTGGCTATTGATGCTATGGCCTCAGCCTGGACCCAGGACAAAAGCCGGAGCCTGGTCCAGAGGCCGGGTCTTGCCGCCTGGGCCTCAGCCTTGGCCAGAGCCCATGCTCAGGCCAGGCACTGCAGCCCAGCCTGGAGGCCAGGTTATGATTCTACTAGGGTCTCAGCTGGACCTAGGCTGGATGCCAGGACCTGGTCCAGGCATTGGGACCTAGATACTGGGCTTGACCTTGGTGTCAGGCCAAGTCCTTGGTATCAGGACCTGGGCTGCAGTATCAGGCCTGGTCCTGATCTCTTGTCTAGACCTAGGCTCAAGCATCAGGACCCAGCCTGGCCCCTTCTGTGGCTACACAGTATATCGGGTAAGTGATTCTTTGGAGGTAGTCTCCGTTCTCAGACAAGGCTGAGTCCCCAGCAAAGTGCTTGGCCTAGGCCACAGGCCCTACTTTGGGGCTCAGCCTATGCCCTAGGTGAGGCTCCGTCTTCTGGATTAGACCTAGTCCTAGACTAAGGCTCTGGCATCTCACTTGGGCGTAGGCTACAGCCCTTGCTTTTGGCTTCGGCCTATGCCCTAGGTGAGGTCCCTATGCATTCATTTAAACAAATGCAATGAATAAGGTTTGTTTCATCTGTGGGCCCTTGATTTCTTTCAGGGACCCATGAATGGAACAAATTGCCCTTATTCATCACATTTTGCACATTAATTTTAAACTAATGCACTTCTCTAAAAATTATACATAAGAGGATGTTTGGTCACAATAAAGTGAGCATTTGAAAATCCACACTTAGTTTTTCTGCTTTGGGCAGAGGCAGAGATGAGGTTGCATGAAAGGGTGTTAGTTATTTTATTTACTTTTTTTTATTCTTATGTTATAGTAGTGTATATGCAGTATTTTAACCCATCTAGAATAGGTGATAATGCAGGCTATACATTATTTAAACAGATAAATAAATAAGCAAATAAATAAATAAATAATAGGATGGCTAGATGGATTAGAGCTTGAGTATTTAGATTTGCTCAGATATGAGTGAGATTATTTTAAAAACATCCCTGTCTAAAAACAGAATTTTAATAGGGTTTCATGGTAAAGATAGGTACATAATGTTCTCTTGCTATTCCCTTAGAGAAGTCTTCCTATTGGGAAATAAAAAATACACACTTTTCATCAAAGCAACTGATAAGGAACCCAAACATAATAAAATAATCTAATTCCTACTGTCATTAAACTCCAAGTAATCTAGCAATCTTTATAGATATGAAGACTCTTAAAAGATCATTAAAGACTTAGGATGGGGATGGTAAAATTAAATATGTGCATCCAAACATTCTTCAAAGGGGTGTCCAATGTAGATACCCTTTGGTGTGCCCTTTGGCTTGGGCCTCCTCAGGGGAGGGCCTCGATTAAGTCTACCCTTTAATGTCTATTGATGCCAGTTTGAATTGTTATCCCTGCAGAAGAAGCATAGCCTATAGTGACATTGAGGGCATCTCCTTTACTGACACAGTCTCACCTTTGTTGGAGTGGGGGAAGGATGAAACAAAGTTCAAGAGCCTCATTCTTAGACTTGTGGTGGAACAATAAGAATGATCCTGTAGATGACCCCTTAACAACTTCTGATATAGTTTTGGTCAGCGACCCTATGGAGTAAACTGATTTTGGAGTTAAATCAGGGGCTTCTCCTTTCCTGATGTACTCCTACCTCTGTGGAGAACTAGAGGAAGAAATAAAGTGCAAGTATCTCAGTCTTAAATGTCTGATGGAACAAAGAAGAATGATCCTGCAGGCAGCTCTTTAATGGACCTGTTGTCAGTCTCTTCTGCAGCAGGTAGACAGTATGTGTCAGTGTCTGTAAGAAACATGAATACATTGATTTATTCTTGCAGTGTGGGTGGAGTGGGCAGTGATGGACTGTGATGGGGCAGCTTGTAATCTCATATTAAGAGTCAGTGACACTGTGACACTGTATAATTCTTCTGTGTCTGACTCTTGCACAAAGTTCTTAAGGTATATATTCAGCAAGTATACATTGAGGTGTTGATACCTTTATGTTTATTGCCATAGCTCTAGTTATATGTCTTGCAGTCTTCATGCCACTGTGCTTGCTGCCATACTCCTCAATATATGCCTTAGGGTCTTCATTTTATTGTGCTTCATGCCATTCCTGTCACTCAATGCCTTGAAGTGTTGATGTCACTGTTTGTGGCCTTATCTCTCTTATGGTACCTTGAGGTGTTCATTCTACTGTTTGTGCTGTTTTGTAGGGCTGTGCAGAACTTTTTTTTTTTTTTTTAGTTTGTTAATTTGTTTTGAAGGCATCTCCATCATTCCATTACTTTTAAAATCAAAACATGTTTTGTTTGTTTTATTCATTCATATTTTTTTATCATTTATATAATGGGGGAAGCAATCTCACCTATTTTTATGCTCCCAAAATGAAAATTATTAAGTATTTCTAATGAAAGTTGTGGTTAGACATCATCAGAAGGATGAAAATAATCAACACATCATAACTATATCAATATAGCATCAGAAATGGCATGAAGAGCCCAAGGACCTACAATGGGTCAAAACTGAACCAGCAGTGACAGGAAGTCTCCATCAGAGAAACAAAACAGCAGACAGACTGGCCAGATCACTTCAAGGCTTCAAAAGTGGGAAAAAGGCAACACAAACAGTGGAATGAACCACCCAAGGCTCTACAGGAGGTGCAAAGTGGCACTAAGTGTGGCATGAATAGCTCAAGTCAACATGAAAGGAGAACAAAGTACTACAAGAGGCAGAAAATCCCCAAGGCAGGGATAGAGGATGAAAGAAACTGAAAGAGTAGCATGAAGTCCCCAAAGCTTTATGAGAAGCACAAAACAGTCACTCAGAATTGCAAGAATACTCCAAGGCTCCACATGAATGGCAAATGGCACCAATCAAACGGATACAAAGCCCTAGTGTAATGGGTGGGTAGTTCAATGTAATGGGCAGGTCACTGGTAGTAAGTCAGGTGTGGAAATAGATAACACAGATTTAGGAGATCAGTAGTAAAGTTTACTTTATAAAACAGCAACATATTACAAAGGGTTACAGTAAAACATATAATAAGTAACACAGGCAATATATTGGAGATTATAGCATATGTGCATGTAAGCAAATAACAAAGAAAGAAAAACAAAACCATGCCTAGCCGCATGATTATGGGAAGAACAGCAGAGAGAGAATAAGATCATATAAAAGGTAAATAAATAACTAATATTTACAAGTTAATTCCAAATCGCATGAGTCCCTGAATATGCTCTATGGGTATCCAGCAGTGGCAGTCTGGTTACGCTTCTTGGGAGCTCGATGTCAAGGTCAGATATATTGTCAAGCTTCCCTCTATACTGAGGAATTTAATGCAGGGGAAGAGAATATATACTGTGCTGAACACAGGCATGTGTAGTAAGGATCTATTTGTTCAAGCATTCCTAAACTTCAGAGATGTTTGGCTCAAATGTTAAGCTATCAATCAGAGCTCAGTATTTCACTTTCCCATGGGTCAATTTTTACATGTACATCTAGATATTTTTTGATCCACTGTCCGTAATGACAACCCATCTAGGTAACCTAGAGGAGGCCATATATCATTTTGGAAGGAGTGGGCTGTTTGGATGTGGAGTTGGTCTTCAGTGGATGCTAAGATGCCAATGACTATATGCATCAAATGCTTTTTAGCCACTAGCTATTTAATGACCTGTGATTCAGGAAAACCAAGAAACTATTCTTCTTCTGAATCAGTTTTTGCAAATACTAATTTCATTACTTCAGAAGCAGTAATCATTAGTGGTGTGCGTCATTTTTTTTTTTTTTTGTTCAGTATTTGTTTTCAAGCTTCCGTGGAAAATTTCAATTTCCCATATTTTATTCTTTTTTTTTTTTTTGCATGGATTTCCCGAGTTTCATTTTAGTGCATGCTAACTGGAATTTAGTGCACAGTAACTAAGGTTAGAGTGCATTAAGCTCCTTTAGTATACACGAACTAGCCTGGCTTATTGCACACTAAGTAGACGGTAATGCACATTACATCACAGTGCGCACTAACAAGTTGGGCACTGTGTGCTATCATCTAGTTACTGCACACTTTAGTACCATTAGTACACACTATGACCCTGATTTTAAAAGGCCTACACATATACATCCAGTGGATTTATGTGCTTAGGAGGCTTTATGCTCACCGGGCCTATTTTAAAAAGGCCCAGCCATGCGGGTAAAGCCCTGGGGCTTCAAAAAGGGGTGGGGAGGGGCAGGTGGGATGGTCCGGGGAGGGGGCAGGGCGGGGCCAGAGCCAGTAACTGACTGACATCTATCTATCAGACTGTTAGACATTTAAGTTGCAATTGCAATTTAACTGTAAGTATAAGCTTTTCTTTTAATTTTTCTAAATGGGGTTATTATTTTCTTTAAGCTAAACCAAGTTTAGCTTAAAGAAAGTAATAACGGCCGGCGCCATTTTGCGCCGCCATTTTGCAAAATGGCGGCGCAAAATGGCGCCGGCTGAAGACAACACGATTCGATTGCAGGAGGTCGTTCCGGACCCCCGCTGGACCCGCAGGTAATTTAAGGCATTTTGGGGGGTTCGGGAGGGTGGGGGATTTATTTTAAAGGGTCGGGGTGGGTTTTAGGGTGTTTTAGTGTGCCGGTTCACGATTTTAACAATTTTAAAAACCCAAACGGCGACGATACGATTCCCTCCCCCTCCCAGCTGAAATCGATCATTAAGACGATCGAGGACACGATTCACATCTCTATTCAATACTAGTCTTTGCCTCCAGTTCCAGTCCCTGATTATAGACCCAACTTGTCTCCAGTTATAGGCTAAGTACTTCTGGCCACTAGAATCCAAGAACTCATACTGTGAGGAAGTGGCTGGTCAGGTGGAAGATCCTGTCCAGCCTTGCCCTAGATTCTGGCCCTACTCCTGAGGGGGAATCCTCATCTTGGTATTTCCCCACACCATGACACAAACACTGTATTCACAGTGTGAATCCTTTTTCTACTCCAAGATGAAACTCAGAAAAGCAAAAATTCAAACCTGTATCCATTACTATGTTTTGTAGTCAATACATTCACTGTTGCAGTTTAAATGTCTTTGTGTCAGTACACTGACTATTGCACTCATTATCGAGCTCTCTGACTGACTTTTTTCTGCTTTTTCATTATTACTGTTACACTATATTATCACACTGTCTGTGATGTATCACTAAAAAAAAAAAGATTTTTGACACACAGTAATAGTGTGTGACAAGAGGAAACAGCACAGCAGAGCTAGAGGCCACCATAATTTTAACTTCTAGTCCTGCAGACTTTTCTCACTCACTGCAATGTTTCTTCAGCTCTCAGAGCTACACCAATACCTTCTCCTACATCCTACTGACAAATGAAATTAAATGGGCATTCTTTCCTTCACATTCAGCTTTAGAAAAAAAAGAGAAATTAATTGTCAATCCATGCAGAAGGCAGCTAGGATAAACTAGTTAAAAAGTGCTTCACATTAATTTATCCTACTTTCTGGCTTCTTCCCTGTCCCTGTCCCTTTCTACCCCCCAGCACCATTCAGACTACAATCAAATGACATCACTGGTTGCCAAATACCTTAAGGAGAAAAAAATAAACCTTTCAGTTTTGCATGTTCCATAGACTTTAATTGAAATAAAGCCAAATGCATGCAATAATTTTTGTGATTTTGGAGCACTGGCCATTTGTTGTTATTTTCAATGAACAGAAATGAATCAGCCTTCTTTATTTGTTTTAAATAATTGCACATCCCTATCAAGAATGGCATTAGCTTCTTCCTGTGAGATGGTAAGGTGTGCTGCTTTTTCTACTACCTCTCCCTTCAGTCCCCTTCCCTTCATTCATATCACCCCAGCCAGCAAAATGAGAGCAAAGCATAAACTTGCCAACTGTCCTCAGCAATATGATGACTTAAACAGTGCAGTACCTCACTTGAGAATGGGTGCATATAAGATTGAAGAGTGGCACATTGGTGATAAATGTATACTGGAGCATTTGGGACCTGTCTACCTATGAGAGACAAAATTTTAATTTTCTTTACAATATGCCTGACCTTGATTATTCTTTTACTACTGATATGTATAGGTTCTAGCTTATGGTTTAAGATTATCAAAACTAAGCATAACCAGCTCCTATTTACCTAGTGGATGAACACATCTTCAGGATTAAATTGATCCCAAAATACACAAATATAATTGTGAATCTGAAGATCTTATATGCAAATCAGATCAAAAAGCTTCTAAGTCAGCAAGTTTAAAGATGTAAGTATAGAGAATAGTGAATTTGTATAGGTCCTTTTGTTTCAGATGGTTTATGTTTTCTGATATAGCAGAGAATTTACAATAAATCTTCAAGTATAAAGAATAAATATTCTTAAATTCCAGGTGTTTGAGTAATCATTTCATCTGGTATAATCTACCACAAATGCACTTGCTTTGTTTTTATTTTATTTTGTTTCCTTTGGAGACCACACTTGGCTTAGATAAAAGCATGTTTATTGCCTTCT
The DNA here is from genome assembly GCF_901001135.1 of Rhinatrema bivittatum. Classification (NCBI taxonomy): domain Eukaryota; kingdom Metazoa; phylum Chordata; class Amphibia; order Gymnophiona; family Rhinatrematidae; genus Rhinatrema; species Rhinatrema bivittatum. Next base: position 557,307,607 of record NC_042616.1, on the reverse strand, counting down.
CTATTCTAGATGAAAACATGGTCCATTTAATCTCAGCTCTTAAATCTTGTGCTTCTGAATAGGATTGTTTATTTTCTGAAATGCAATTACACGAACAAACAATAATCCTAACATCCAATCACCCACTCACATTCAAATGTCAAACTTTCATAAAACAAATGTGCTTGAAATTACTGCTATGAGTCCAACCTACAGTATTAGTTATATGCTAAAATAACTTTTTGAAAAAATTTACAAAATGCTTTCAATGGTCTGCCTTATCTTATCTAACAGGAATAATAACATTGGCAACTATATAGATATATCACACTGATTAATAAATCAATATATTATAGTGACATAAAATATTGAAACATGTTTTTATTATTATTTCATGCAAAATTTCATAGAAAACATTTTACATTATCTTCATTTCCATTAAATACATAGAAAACATATATTCAGGAACAACACATATCTCACCTTATACTTAAAACACACTCACTCATACCTCATTCATACATGCATACATCTAAAAGTTCTTTTAAATCTTATAGTGATCTTCTTCCTTATTATCTTGGAATGAATCTTCTTTCTTGCTGCTTCACTGTATTTCAACACTCCCTCCTTTCATTCCTATCTTCATAATGCTCCCAACATGTTTCGCTTAAACAAGATTCTTCGGGGAGTAGGAATACACTATTGTTCTTGAATCTTTTGTACAACTCTCCAAACAACACCCAAAAGTGTCCTTTCTACAAAAATATAATGGGGCAGATTTTAAAAGCCCTGCGTGCGTGCCGGCGTGCCTATGTTGCATAGGCCGCCGGGGCACGCAAAGCCCCGGGACACGCGTAAGTCCCGGGGCTTAGCTTCGGGGGCATGTCGAGAGCATGTCGGGGGTGGCGTGGCATTTGGGGGTGTTCTGAGGGCAGGGCTGTGGGTGTGGTGCCAGCCCAGGGGCATTCTGGGGCGTGGCCGAGGCCTCCGAACCAGCCCCTGTGCCGGGGGAATGGCGCGATGGCAGCCGGCTGGTGTGGACAGCATAACTTTCTGAACAAAGGTGAGGGGGATTTAGTAAGGGCTGGGGGTGGGTTAGGTAGGGGAAGGAAGGGGAAGGTGGGGGGGGCTGGAAAGAAAGTTCCCTCTGAGGCCGCTCCGATTTTGGAGCGGCATCGGAGGGAACGGAGGCAAGCTGCTTGGCTCGGCGCACGCAGGTTGCACAATTGTGCACCCCCCCTGCACGTGCTGACTTTGGATTTTATAACATATGCGCGCGGCAGCGTGCGCATGTTATAAAATCGGGCGTAGATTTGTTTGCGCCAGGTTGCGCAACAAATCTACGCCCGCGCATAACTTTAAAAATATACCCCAATACATTTAATAACGATAATTTCATTGAACAACAACATTCAAAATTCCATTTTTGAAAAAAAACATATGCATAAAAATCTCATATATGCACATGGAAAAATTCAAACCTCCAATCCCAACTTTAAATATTCAAGTAAGTCCATGGAGAAAATATTTTTTTTCATTTCTCACATGTCTTTTTCATTCTGAAACAGTTAAATTAGTACTCACATTTTAAATTCTTTAGCTGTTAAATTCTACCAAATACCTTTTATATCTATAAAGAGAGATCTTTATGCCTGAGAAGTTGAAACATTACCACCCAATCAGCTTTTTTATTTGAACCTGCCAGCTCTAAAGTTCTCAAAAAAATCCATTTCTGCTCTGCCCATAACAACAATTTATTAATATCCCCACCTCTCTTATTACTTATTCTTTTGAACAACAAAAAAAATGCAAATCTTCTACTGAATGTTGATACTGCCACCAGTGCTCTACCAACGTGGCTGTCTCAACTCCATTTTGAATCCGACTACAGTGCTCCATTATCCGTGTTTTTGATTTTTCTGGAGGTCTTACCAACATAAAATAAATTACACAGACATTTAACAATATAGACCACTGACATTGACTGGCACGTGGTAAGTGATCTCAAAAAAACCTTATGTCCAAAAATCGGATGGACGAAAGATCTTATTGTCAATGATAACTTACGCACTCCACAATTGTTACATGGGTGATTCCCCCTATAGATCCATCAAAACCATCACATGATCTCATATCCGAATGTACCAACATATCTCTCAGATATTTATATCTGTGAAAAGAAGAAATTGGAGGATCTTCTAACCCTGCAAAACCTTGTACCAATGCCAATGTTGTTTCATGATCTGGATCAAATCACCTACTCTATTCGAGAAGGGCAGTACACAGAGTAAAGATGGAGACTCACCCGACCTTTGGGAAGTTAAGAGTAGATCTTGATTTATATACTGTGCTCTCTTATAAGCCTGTTTTACCACACATTCAGGATATCCTCTCACCTCAAATCTTTTTCGTAATCATGAGCATGTTTTTTGAAAATTCCCACATCTGAATAAATCCTCCTAACATGAAAAAATTGACTTAATGAAATGTTTTCTCTAATGTGTTTGGGATGAAAACTCATGAAATGCAAGAGTCTATTTCTATCAGTGACTTTCTGATGCAACTCAGTTGTGAGGACCCCATTATCATTACAAACTTTCATGTCCAAAAAATTTGTATATCACAAGTAACTTTAAGTTAATATCTCTCTGATTTAATTGGTTAAATAATTCTTCAAACAATACCTGAGACCCCTACCAGATGTAAGTATATTGTCTATATAATGACACCATAATTTCACAAATTTATACAAAGGGGAAGAGTATACATATTTCTCCTCGAATGCAGTGACATACAAACATGCCAAATCAGTGGCAAATTGCAGTTCCATGAATTTGCTGAAAGAATACCTCTTTAAACAAAAAATTATTTTTAGTTAAAGCAATGGCTGCCAATTTAACCAAACATGTGAGGGAACCCTTTTACTCATCCTAGTCTCCAATATCTCCTCAATTAAACTAATGGTGGCTTCTTGTGGAATACTTGGGTACAAAGACTCAATGTCCATTGAAATAAGCAGAGTAGGTTCAGTGATCAAGAAAGGGCATCTAATACTTTTATCAAATGGGATGAATCCTTAATAAAAGACCGTGCTAATGGTACAAAGGGTTGTAAGAAACGGTCCACAAAGATATAACAGTTCTAAGACTGAACCTATACCAGACACAATAGGTCTTCCAAGGGGGAGGGAAACTAGAGATTTGTGTACTTTTGGAAGTACATAAAAACTGACATGCATGGACCAGATTGAACCAAAAAATCTGCCTCTTTAACTTTTACCCACCCCCACTCAAAGCCTCTGTAACTAATGAAGATATTTGTATAACTAATGCAGTGGTAGGATCCACTAATAGTTTGGAATAACATTTCTCATTTGCAAGCTGGCGATACACTTCCTGTTCATACTTGTTTTTATCTAAAATTACAATAGCCCCTCTTTTATCAGCAGGTTTAAATAGCAGGTCTTTCTGTTGGCTAAGATTTTGTAGGCAAGATATTCCTCCTTTGTCAAATTCCAAAAAGGAAATTTCAATTCTGCTTCCTTCAATACTAAATCTCTTTCCACAATCTGCTCAAAAGCCACCATTAGAGGGTGAATCGGTCCTAGGGGCATTCACATAGGGGTTTCTCACAACTGAGCCATCATCGCTAACCACATTATTACCTTGAAAAAAGATCTTAAGACGCATTAACTGAAAAAAAACTTTTGTAAAGCTAAGTGGATCTCAAAAGAATCATACTGCAGAGTGGGTACAAAAGACAACCCACGGTTTAACACCTGAATTTCCAAATCGGTAAGGGAATATAAAGACAATTGATTACTAAATCAGAAATCATACCTATTGTGGGTTTCAATCCCACAGATGCACCAGACTGCAGTTGCCAGGAGGATAACTTCCTCATCCACCCCAATGCTCCACTTTGATGCTTAGTCTGAAAAAGAAAAGTGACTACTTTCTTCCCCTGATGAGTCAATAGATGAAGAGTAAACATTAGTAACCTTTTTTGATTTGAAATGATTACTATTTTTATTACACCACAGGTAAACATACCCATGCACACATAATCATTCTCATCACATTTAAATTTCTTGTTTGGATTGTTTCAACTTCTCATGCAAAGTCTAAATACTTTGATTCAACTCACTTAACTTTGTATCAAAAGACTCCGTAGACATACTCTCTTAGGGAATTCCTCAAAACATCAATCTCTTTCTGAGTATCGGCCATTAACGTCTGAGTTGTTTCTACTATAAGGATCATAAGATCCATCAAAACACTTATTTAAAATGGAATTCCATTTTGTAACAAAAACAATGTCCTCCGCAAACAAATGCTGTTCCTTATATAATCATAGACCCCATGGAATCCTTTTAGCTCTTAAATATTCCACCAGGGTTGAAGAATGTATCTCTGATCGTAATGAACGTTTATATAGCCGAGCTAAATCTGACCATTGAGCATCACCCCACAAATTATGTCCCTTTTTCAAACAAGGGCACACCTTTCAATAAAGAATCTAACACAGTATCAGGGTAACTAAATACTGAGTCAATTTGAAAAGCCATATTAACTCAAGGAATAATAAAATTGGCAACTATATAGATATATCACACTGCTTAATAAATCAATATATTATAGTGACATCAAAAATATTGAAACATGTTTTTATTATTACTTCATACAAAATTTCATAGAAAACATTTTACATTATCTTCATTTCCATTAAATAACATAGAAAGCAAATATTCAGGAACAACACATATCTCACCTTATACATAAAACACACTCATTAATACCTCATTCATACATGCATATCTAAAAAGTTCTTTTAAATCTTGGTGAATCTTCTTCCTTATTATCTTGAAATGAATCTTCTTTCTTGCTGCCTCACTGTATTTCAACACTCCCTCCTTTCATTCCTATCTTCATAATGCTCCCATGTTCACTTAAACAAGCTCTTCAGGAGAGTAGGAATGTGCTACTTTTCCTGAATCTTTTGTGCTACTCTCCAAATGCCCAAAAGTGTCTTTCTACAAAATATAATACATTTAATTAACAATAATTTCATTGAACAACATTCAAAATTCCATTTTTGAAAAAACATATGCATAAAATATCACATATATGCCCATGCAAAATACAAACCTCCAATCCCGACTTAAAGATTCAAGTAAGTCCATGGAGAAAATATTTTCTTCAGTTCTCACAGTCTTTTTCATTCTGAATCAGTTAAATTAGTACTCACATTTTAAATTCTTTAGCTGTTAAATTCTACCATAAACCTTTTATATCTATAAAGAAGATCTTTATGCCTAAGAGTTGAAAAAACATTACCACAACACAATGAAATGCACGCATTCCTCCAGCATCCATTATGTCACACCACTCAGCTCTTTGAATCAGATGCCTACATCAAACCCTCGTAGCATACTTTAAAGCACCCAAGAGCCAATCAAAACACTGCTATTCAAAAACACGCCACCCAATCAACTTTTTCATTTAACCCTGCCGGTGCTAAAGTTCTCGAAAAAAAATCCATTGTCTCTCTCCGCCCGTAACAACATTTTATTAATATCCCCACCTCTCCTACTACTTATTCCTTGAACAACAGAAAAACACAATGCGGGCATTTTCGTTGTGTTTCTGGTAAGGTTCTTTCAACTTCTCAGGCATAAAGATGTCTCTTTATAGATATAATTTAACTGTTTCAGAATGAAAAGACATGTGAGAATTGAAAAAAAAACTATTTTCTCGTGGACTTACTTGAATCATTAAAGTCGGGATTGGATGTTTGTATTTTTCATGTGCATATATGGGATATTTTATGCATATGTTTTTTAAAAATGGAATTTTGGATGTTGTTGTTCAATGAAATTATCGTTATTTAAATGTATTATATTTTTTTAGAAAGGACACTTTTGGGCATTGTTTGGAGAGTTGCACAAAAGGTTCAGGAACAGTAGTACATTCCTACTGTTGGATTCGTGGACCCTTGGGCCGATCGGAACCAGAGGAGGAGTTGCTGTAGATGGTGGCAGCAGTGGCCCCGACCGGAGGCGGCAAAGACGGGCTCGGAGCTGGCCGGAGGAGGAACTCTGGAAGCCCTATGCGACCAAGGGCTTTGGCGAGGAGGATGGAGACGACGGAGCTGATCCTGTAGTGGGAAGAACTTCCCCTGGAAGCCGATCCTCCCCCGAGAGGAGCTCGTAGGAGTTCGGCCGCTGGGACTTAGGAGATTCACCCTGGAAGCCGGAGTCCCCCCAGGAGGAGCCTGTAGGAACCCGGCCGCTGGGACTTAGGAGGGCCCACGGGGGCCGAGTCGGATGAAGTCCAAGATTGAGTGCCGAAGAGTTGTCGCTCGCAGTCCAGAGTCAGGGACCAATGGATCACCGTAAGCCAGTCCGAGGTCAGGAGCCGAAGAGTCAACGTAAGCCGGTCCGGGTCAGAAGCCAGAGAATCGTCATAAGCCAGTCCAGAGTCGAGAGCCAGGGAACGCCGTAAGCCAATCCGGAATCAGGAACCACGAAGACCAAGAGGGCAAGGGAACGCAGCAACTGGAAGCAGGGAATACCTGGGAACCTCGTTGCAAGGCAAAATCCAAGTCCAGCTGCAGGGTTTAAATACCCTGCAGCGTCTGATGTCATCAGGGAGCGTCCTGTGCTTTTCCCGCGCTGGCCCCTTTAAATTCTGGCCTAAGACGCGCGCGCATGTCTAGGGGGCGGGGCTAGCCGCCGAGGGATGCCGGCTGCTGCGTCGCAGCGAAGACGTGGTAGCAGAAGGGACTGCAGCCCGGGCGAGGTGGGCAGGCCCGGGCCTGCAGCGGCCGAGGTCCCCGGAGGTCCAGGGAACGGGCCCAACGCGGAACCCTGACGGGGTAGGTAGCGATTCCGGGGCCGGCCCGGAATCGCAACAGTACCCCCCCCCCACGCCCCCTCCCGGGGGGCCGTGGCTTGTCCGGGTGTGCGGCATGAAACAGGCGAAGAAGGTCTTTATCCAGAATATGGGAAGAGGGCTCCCAGGAATTCTCCTCTGGGCCATATTCCTCCCAAGACAGGAGGTATCCCCACCGATGACGACGGAACCGAACACCCAAGACCTCTTTAACAGTGTATGTGACCCCGGGGTCAGAAGCGACAGCAGCGGGTTCCGGCGGCAGTGGTCGAAAGCGGGAGAGGACCACAGGCTTGAGGAGGGAGACATGGAAGACGTCATGTATTCGAAGGGTCGAAGGAAGACGTAAGCGGTAGGAAACCGCGCCCACACGTTCAGCCACTTGGAAGGGTCCAATGTAGCGAGGCACAAGCCTCATGGAAGGAATCCAGAGCTGGATGTTCTTGGTACTGAGCCATACCTTAGATCCGGGCAGAAACACTGGAGCGGGTCGCCGAGACTTGTCTGCGTAGGCCTTGAACCGGGCGGCGGTGCGGTGGAGCTTCTCTTGTGTGGCGTGCTAAAGCTGATGAATCTGGTTGGCCGTCAGTTGCGCCGCTGGCGAGGAGGTGGACACTGGTAACGGTAGTGGAGGTTTGGGGACCTTTCCATAAACCAGCTGGAAGGGAGACTGTAGCGTGGCGGAGTGTCGATGGCGATTGTAAGAGAACTCGGCCCAAGGGAGGAGAGCAACCCAGTTGTCCTGCTGCTCTCCTACAAGGCTCGGAGAAAACGCTTTTCAGAGTTCGATTCGTGCGTTCAACTTGGCCATTGCCCTGGGGATGGAACGCCGTGGTTAAGTCTAGCTGAACCCCAAATTTCCTGCAGAGTGCCCGCCAGTAATTTCGCTGTGAATTGGGGCCCTCGGTGCGAGGCAATATGTAGAGGCAAACCATGCAGTCGGAAGATATGCTGAATGAATAGTTCAGCTAGCTCAGGAGCCGTAGGTAACTTGGCAAGTGGCACAAAATGAGCCATTTTCGAGAAAGCGGTCAATGGTGACCCAAACCACAGTCTTACCCTGGGACGGGGGCAGCTCAACGATGAAGTCCCGTGGAGATGTGCGTCCACGGTTCCGTGGGTACAGGGAGTGGCTGGAGGAGCCCCCAGGGACGACCAGGCGGGGCTTTCTACTGCACGCACGTAGTACAGGATTGTACGTACAGGCAGACATCCTCCTTCCCACCCGTGGCCACCAATAGAACTCCGTCAGTAATTGAAGAGTCCCGGGGCGATCCCGGGGTGACCCGCCGTCAGGGAGTCGTGTGCCCATGCTAGGACCTTCCTTCTTGCACGTACCGGGACTACCACCCTCCCCGGCGGTGCAAGTTCGGTGGCTGCCAGTTGGACTTTAGCTGGATCCAAAATGTATTGAGGGGGTTCGGAGGTGTCCTCAATCTCAGAAGTACGTGAGAGGGCGTCTGCCCTAGTATTCTTGGCCGCTGGTCGATAACCGAAGGGTGAATTCGAACCGGCTGAAAAAGAGGGACCAGCGTGCCTGCCGGGGATTAAGCCTTTGTGCCTGTGACAAGAACTCTAAGTTCTTGTGGTCCGTGTAAACTATGATCGGATGTTGGGCCCCCTCCAACCACTGGCGCCAGGCTTCAAAGGCCAACTTAATGGCCAATAGCTCCTTGTCTCCGATGCCGTAGTTTTTCGGCAGGCGAAAACTTGCGGGAGAAGTAGGAACATGGCCGAGTTTTACCGTCCTTGGAAGTCTGGGACAGGACGGCCCCCACGGCAACATTGGAGGCATCCACCTCCACAATGAACGGGCGTAGAGGGTCCGGGTGTCGGAGGCAGGTGTCCTGGAGGAAGGCCTCCTTAAGATCGTGGAAGGACTGTACCGCAGTGGGGGACCAATTCTGGGCGTCGGCGCCCTTGCAGGTGAGAGCCGTTAAGGCGCCACTAAGGAGGTGTAGTGCGGGATAAAGTGGCGTAAAAGTTAGCGAAGCCTAGGAAACGCTGGAGCGCCTTAACTCCCACGGGTTGTGGCCAGTTCCGGATAGCCGCGACTTTATCGGGAATCCATGTGGAAGCCGGTCGAAGAGACAATGTACCCCAGGAAGGGCAACGATTCTTCCTCGAACTGGCATTTCTCCAGCTTGGCATACAGGCGGTTCTCCCCTTAGCTTCAGCAAAACCTGGCGCACATGTTGACGATGCTCTTCAAGGTCCCGGGAGTAAATCAACACGTCATCCAGGTAGACAATGACTGAGGTGTACAGGAGGTCGCGAAGCACCTCGTTCATTAAGTTTTGGAATACGGCTGGGGCATTGCAGAGACCAAACGGCAATGACGAGGTACTCATATGACCGTCCCTGGTGTAAAGGCGGTCTTCCACTCGTCTTCCGGCCGGATTCGTACAAGGTTATATGCCCCTCTAAGGTCTAGCTTGGTGAAGATGCGGGTCCCTTGTAGGTCGATCCAGGAGTTCCGGAATCAGAGGCAATGGATAGCGGTCTCCGCCGGGTGATCTGGTTTAGACCCCGGTAGTCGATACAGGGCCGGAGAGACCCATCCTTTTTGGCCATGAAAAAGAAGCCGGCACCAGCCGGAGAATTAGATGGTCTTATAAATCCTCGGTCCAGGTTCTCCTTATATAGGCAGACATGGCCTTAGTCTCTGGCAAGGACAGAGGGTATACTCTCCCACGAGGAGGCGTGGTATCAGGTAGCAAATCAATCGCACAATCAAAAGGGCGATGCTCAGGTAATAGTTCTGCTGCCTTCTCTTTGGAAAAAACATCATGGAAGGCCTGGTACTGTGGTGGCACTGTCAGCGGGGCTGCCAGAAGCGGGAGCGTCTGAAGCGGGCGAGCAGGAAGACAGCTGTGGGAGCAGATGGACCCCCAAGACGTGATCTGAAGCGAGTGCCAGTCTATAACCGGCGAGTGTTTCCTTAGCCAAGGTAGTCCGAGGATGAGCGGGTGAATGGATTTCTCGAGGATGAGGAAAGAGATCTCCTCCTTATGAAGAAGCCCGACCTGAAGCTGAAGAGGACTCGTACGAGTAGAAATGGTCCCTGGAAGAGGAATTCCCTGGATGGATGACACTCGCAAAGGTGGTTCCTGAGGCAAGACTTTGAGCTGAAGTTGTTGCGCCAGATCTCGGAGGATAAAATTCCCCCCGGACCCGGAGTCAAGCAGCGCCAGGGTATCGAAGCCTCCTCCAGGAAGACAGAGTCTCGCCGGAACGGTACATGGGGAGTTCGGAGAGGTACTGCCTAGAATCAACTCCCCCACTAGACTCTAGGTTTGGGCGTTTCCCGGGCGCTCTGTGCAGCGAGCCAGAAAGTGCCTCTTACCACCGCAGTAGAGACATAGCCCCTGTGAGCATCGACACCTTCGTTCTTCGGCCGAGAGAGGACCCCGACCCGACTGCATGGGTTCCTCAGGCGGAGAGGCAGCTGCCGCAGAAGGTGAAGTTCGAACCCGAGGTGGCGTGGTTCGACGAGCGGACAGCCCCTGGCCGGATCTTCGTTCTCGAAAACGGCGCTGGATGCGCCAGTCCATGCGTCCAGCCAGCTCTATGAGATCCTGTAGGTCATCCGGAAGATCCCGGGCCGCGAGTTCATCCTGGAGCCGGGGAGAAAGGCCCTCCAGGAATATCCCATGTAAACTGTCCTCTCCCCAGGCCAGTTCGGTGGCCAGGGTCTGGAACTCCATCGCATATTCCTCTAGGGGGCGATTGCCTTGTCTCAACTGGAGGAGTTCTGAGGCAGCTGTGGAGGCCCGGGGTGGTTCGTCAAAGATTCTCCGGAAGGCTTTGACGAACAGCACGAGGTTATTTAATCGGGAGTCTTGGCGCTCCCAAAGGGAGGAAGCCCACGCCAAGGGTTTCCCGTCCAGGAGAGAGATAATGTAGGTCGTCTTAGACCGGTCCGTGGTGAATTGCGCAGACAGGAGGTAAAAACGGATATAGCAGTGATTGAGGAAACCCCGACACGCCTTTGGATCTCCAGAGTACCTAGGAGGTGTTGGCATCTGTACCGGGACGGGGGAACCCGGGTTGACCAGAGACGTGGACGCTGCGGGGCGAGCTGCGGAAGTCCCTTCTACCCGATCCGCCAGGCGTTGAACGGCAGACATCAGTGTATCGAGGCAGGATTGCTGTTGCTGCAGCTTCTGGGCTATGCCTGGAATAGCCTTTAGACCGGCAAGGTCCGCCAGGTCCATGGCCTTGCAATCTGTTGGATTCGTGGACCCTTGGGCCGATCGGAACCAGAGGAGGAGTTGCTGTAGATGGTGGCAGCAGTGGCCCCGACCGGGAGGCGGCAAAGACGGGCTCGAAGCTGGCCGGAGGAGGAACTCTGGAAGCCCTATGCGACCAAGGGCTTTGGCGAGGAGGATGGAGACGACGGAGCTGGTCCTGTAGTGGGAAGAACTTCGCCCTGGAAGCCGATCCTCCCCCGAGAGGAGCTCGTAGGAGTTCGGCCGCTGGGACTTAGGAGATTCACCCTGGAAGCCGGAGTCCCCCCAGGAGGAGCCTGTAGGAACCCGGCCGCTGGGACTTAGGAGGGCCCGCGGGGGCCGAGTCGGATGAAGTCCAAGATTGAGTGCCGAAGAGTTGTCACTCGCCAGTCCAGAGTCAGGGACCAATGGATCACCGTAAGCCAGTCCAAGGTCAGGAGCCGAAGAGTCAACTTAAGCCGGTCCGGGGTCAGAAGCCAGAGAATCGTCGTAAGCCAGTCCAGAGTCGAGAGCCATGGAATGCCATAAGCCAATCCGGAATCAGGAACCACGAAGACCAAGAGGGCAAGGGAACGCAGCAACTGGAAGCAGGGAATACCTGGGAACCTCGTTGCAAGGCAAAATCCAAGTCCAGCTGCAGGGTTTAAATACCCTGCAGCGTCTGATGTCATCAGGGAGCGTCCTGTGCTTTTCCCGCGCTGGCCCCTTTAAATTCTGGCCTAAGACGCGCGCTCGCGTCTAGGGGGCGGGGCTAGCCGCCGAGGGACGCCGGCTGCTGCGTCGCAGCGAAGACGTGGTAGCAGAAGGGACTGCAGGCCCCGGACGAGGTGGGCAGGCGCCGGGCCTGCAGTGGCCGAGGGTCCCTGGAGGTCCGGGGAACGCGGGCCCAACGCGGAAACCCTGACGGGGTAGGTAGCGATTCCGGGGCCGGCCCGGAATCGCAACACCTACTCTCCTGAGGAAGCTTGTTTAAGCGAAACATGTTGGGAGCAGAAGATTCATTCCAAGATAATAAGGAAGAAGATTCACTATAAGATTTAAAAAGAACTTTTTAGATGTATGCATGTATGAATGAGGTATAAGTGAGTGTGTTTTAAGTATAAGGTGAGATATGTGTTGATCTTGAATATATTTTTTCTATGTATTTAATGGAAATGAAGATAATGTAAAATGTTTTCTCAACATTTTGTATGAAATAATAATAAAAACATGTTTCAATATTTTTATCACTATAATATATTGATTTATCTTATCTCACATCATAGGTGTTGTTAGAAATATTAGATTCCAGTGTTAATAAATCCTTTAGAATATATATATATATGTGACATGGTATAAAGCTTTAACTGTGTCTGCTAATCAGTGTTTAAAGCCAACATAAACTACTGGTACATATTAATAACATACTGGGAAATATGAGAGAAATAATATTTCTCAGGAAGCTATTTCCTTTTCAAATAGAGAAATCTTTGATGCATAGAATAATAAACAAAGCTAATAACTAGATTGTGAATGATATAATACAAATAGAATGATACAACAGAAACAGATGCATAAACACTGTCCACTAACATACCTGCCCCTATTCTGTTCTATTCCCCCCCCCTATCTTTGCTCCATGAAAGAATTTAAGTTCCCACTTGCTGTTTGAGAAAGAAATTCTTTATATTGAATATGAATGATTGCAGCATAAACAGAGAGGATAACTTTTAAACAACTGTGTTTCCCATATATGAATGTGGGAAGAAATGTACTCCTGTAATTTATAACCTGTGCAAATGTGATATGCGGAAATTATAAAATATGTAAAAATGTACCCAGCAAACTGTACACGTATGCAAAAAGTGCACACAAGTACACACTGCATTTATCTGGAAAGTGTATGTTTATATTTATTGAAATGTATGAATTGTCTGGTGCACAATGCTGTAGGCAATTTACAAGCAAACATTTTATTTATTTATTTTATTTCAAGATTCTTATATACCGCGGTACGTATAAAGATACATCACCTCGGTTTACAGACAACATTAATTTTAGCAACAGGCTTTACATAAAACAGTTTATACAAAATTAAACAGCATGAATATATTAATAACAGATTTACAATTAACCGTTTAAAGAATATGTAAACAATTCGCATCTTTAAGCTTTACATTAATCAAGTTTCCATAAACCAAAAAATAACTACTGTAACTATAATAAACCAAATAGTTTAAACATATATAATAATGAAATCAATACATACATTATAACAATTCCAAAAAAGACAGATATAACAGAAGCTATCAATGCACCAAGATGCTTAACTAGATTAAACTTCATTAGAAAAGAGCAAATGAATCAATCATAAGCAAGCCTGAAGAAGAAGGAGCAGCTTTAAAACTAGAATAAAGGGGAAAGCCGACAGTCACTCAGCATCGCATGGTTCAGTGGGAGATATCTTTGAAGGATACTAATGAAGCAGGAGAGTTAGGGCATCCCAACAGAGAGGTTCCAATATAAGCAAAAGTAGTCCATGTGCCTATGAGTAAAAAATCACCTGAGCTAAAAGATTCCAAATTACCCCTGTCAACTGAAAAGCAGGCTACTAATTCAAACAAAAAACACACTTTGAAATGTCTGTATGTCATTGCCAGAAGTCTAAGAAGTAAATTCATAGAGTGAAGAGTAATACAGCAGTGAATGAAGAGATCAACTTAATTGGCATCTTAGGGAATAGAGGAAGGAAGAATAACCAATAGGATTATGCCATACCAGGTTAAAACTATATCTCAATAGTAGGGAAGAACAATTTGGTGGGGGGGGGGGGGGGGTGTTAATATCTGGTGTGGCATAGAGTCCAACAAGATAAGGATCCTCAAGAGACTAAATGCACAATAGAATCTTTAAGGGTAGAAATCTCATGTGTATCAGGGAAAAGTATAGAAATAGGAGTATACAACAACATGGTAAAACAGACGAGGAAATGCTAAGAGAAATTAGGGAAGCTAACCAAATTGGTAATACAATAATAATGGGAGATTTCAATTACCCAACATTGGGTAAATGTAACTTTGGGATATGGAATAAATGACAGCTTTATGAAGCAACTGGTTCAGTAACCAATGAGAGAGAGAGGTATTGTGGATCTAATTCTTAGTGGAGCACAGGATTTGCAGAGAAGTAACAATGGTGGGACTGCTTGGAAATAGTGATCATAACATGATAAAATGTGAATTATTGACTGGAAGGGGAACAATAAGTAAATCCATGGTTCCAGCACTACACTTTCAAAGGAAAACTTTGATAAACTGAGAAAATAGAAAAAAATTGAAAGGGGCAGCTACTAAGCTTAAGAATGTATAACAGGCATGGACATTGTTAAAAAAAATTCCATCTTAGAAGCATAGTCCAGATTAAGAAAGTGGAAGGAAGGCAATACGATTATTGGTAAGGTTAAAAGGCGAGGTGAAACAAGCTATTTTAGTCAAAAACTCTTCCTTCGTAAATTGGAAGAAGGATCCATCTGATGAAAATAGGAAAAAGCAAAAGCACTGAAAAGTTAAATGTAAAACATTGATAAGACATGCTAAAAGAAAATTTGAAAAGAAGTTGGCCATAGAGGCAAAACTCATAATAAAAACTTTTTAAAATATATCCGAAGCAGGAAGCTTGCAAGGGAGTCGGTTGGATCATTAGATGATCATGGGGTTAAAGGGTTTTTTAGGGATGATAAGGCCATCATGGCAAGACAAAATTACTTTGGTGTTTATTAGGGATGTGAATCATTTTTTGACGATTTAAAATATCGTACGATATATTTTAAATCGTCAAAAATCGTTAGGGCCACGATACAATACCAATTCCCCTGATTTATCGTCAAAAAATCATAAATCGGGGGAAGGGGGAGGGCAGGAAAACTGGCACACTAAAACACCCTAAAACCCACCCCCGACCCTTTAAATTAAATCCCCCACCCTCCCGAACCCCCCCCCCCCAAATGCCTTAAATTACCTGGGGGTCCAGCGGCGGTTCGGAACGGTCTCCTGCAATTGAATCGTGTTGTCTTCAGCCGGCGCCATTCTGCGCCGCCATTTTGCAAAATGGCGGTGGCCATAGACCAACACAATTCGACTGCCGCGAATCGTTTTCCGTACGGAAAATGGTGCCAGCAGGAGATCGACTGCAGGAGGTCATTCAGCGGGGTCCGGAACCCCCGCTGAACGACCTCCTGCAGTCAATCTCCTGCCGGCGTCATTTTACGTACGGAAAACGATCGGCGGCAGGAAATCGCTCCCGGACCCCCGCTGGACCCCCAGGGACTTTTGGCCAGCTTGGGGGGGCCTCCTAACCCCCACAAGACTTGCCAAAAGTCCAGCGGGGGTCCGGAACGACCTCCTGCAGTCGAATCGTGTTGGTCTATGGCCGCCACCATTTTACGCCGCCATCTTGCAAAATGGCGGCGCAGAATGGCGCCGGCTGAAGACAACACGATTCAATTGCAGGAGACCGTTCCGGACCGCCGCTGGACCCCCAGGTAATTTAAGGCATTTGGGGGGGGGGGGTGAGGGAGGGTGAGGGATTTAATTTAAAGGGTCGGGGTGGGTTTTAGGGTGTTTCAGTGTGCCGGTTTTCCTGCCCTCCCCCTTCCCCCGATTTAGCTACAGACCGCCGCTGGACCCCCAGGTAATTTAAGGCATTTGGGGGGGTTCGGGAGGGTGGGGGATTTATTTTAAAGGGTCGGGGGTGGGTTTTAGGGTGTTTTAGTGTGCCAGTTTTCCTGCCCTCCCCCTTCCCCCGATTTAGCTACGGACCGCCGCTGGACCCCCAGATAATTTAAGGCATTTGGGGGGGGGTTCGGGAGGGTGGGGGATTTAATTTAAAGGGTCGGGGGTGGGTTTTAGGGGGGTTTTAGTGTGCCGGTTCACGATTTTAACGATTTTCACGATACTCTAAACACCGAAACGGCGACGATACGATTCCCTCCCCCTCCCAGCCGAAATCGATCGTTAAGACGATCGAGGACATGATTCACATCTCTAGTGTTTATTGAACAGGATGTTGGGGAGGTACCAGTTACGGAGACGGTTTTCAAGGCTAAAAATTCAGATGAACTAACCCAAATCACGGTGAACCTGGAAGATGTAGTAGGCCAGTTTGACAAACTGAAGAGCAGCAAATCACCTGGACTGGATGGTATACGTACCAGGGTTCTGACAGAATTCATAAATAAAATTTCAGAACTCTCTCCAATTGATTTACAGTACGCCCTATTTCTAGCTTCGTGGTAGGCTGAGGTAAAAAGGTTTTCATGGGAACTATAATATCAGCCACTTTGTCTATAATCAAGTCTGAAGCTTTACAGTGGAGTCCATTGAGGATTGAATTGAGTCAACTGGAGGACTGAATCCAGTCAAGTCATACTTCAAAAGGTTAGTGAATTGGTCGGAATTAATATGGCCTCTTTTACTTTTAGATTCAGATGTTGGGCATAGGACATTAGCAGAGTTCTTATGAGGGTAACTAAACATGATCAGAAACTGATCAGAACATGGTACAGGAGTAATAATTAAATGTACAAAATTTCAGGCTAGAAAAGAGGCATTAACAAAAGTGTGACCTAATTTGTGTGTAGGCCAATAAATTATCTGTTGCCACCATGAGACTGTGGGATAGATTTTAAAAGAAGTGCACGTGGCCTACATGTGCATGTGCTACCCGGCATGCGCACATGTATGCCCGATTTTTTAACATGCGCATGCAGGCACATGCATGTTATAAAATCTGGGGTTGGCACGCACAAGGGGGTGCACAATTTTGTACCTTGTGTGCGCCGAGCCCACTCCGAGCCACGCTGCCTTCTCTCCCAGGCCACTCCGAAATCGGCCTCAGAGGGAACTTCCCTACCCTCCCACCCTACCTTCCCTTCCCTTCCCTTCCCATACCTCCCCTGCCCTTTCCCCCTTACCCTTGATGACATCTGTTTTTTATTTCAAAACTTACTTCAGCCCTGGGGTTGCATCACCGGACCTTTTGAAATCTGGCCCATAATGTCTAGGACATATTCACAGGGAACTGACTGAGGAAAAGCACTGTCATGCAGAATAAAATCTCCAAGTACCAGCATGTTGTTTACAATTGCCTTGGAGGGTATGAGTTGTTAAAAAAAAAGGGACAAATTAGAATTCAAAATCTCAGGTGGCCAAACATAGAATAAATGTATCAGATGACAGAACTAAAATTTCACATGCTGATTTACTACTCAGATTTTCAGTAACCATCTTCCAGAGTTTTTTTGTAAATAATAAGCAATCCACCCTCACATCACTTTTGAAGAGGTTGAGATACAAGGGTATAGTCAGATGGGCATAAATGATTAAGAGAGACCAAATCTGAATTCAGCAACCATGATTCAGTTATGCATAAAAAAATCAGGTTGGGATATAACAATCAAGTCAAGAATTACTGGAGGTTTTTTTTATTTTTATACACTGAGCAAAGACTAAGGTAGGATGCTTGGTAAAGACAAAGTCTACCAGCGAGTCCTCATCTGCCCTCATCACACATGAAGGAGCACACAAAGGAGCTCCTTTGCTGTGCTTCTTCCTGCACACGACATAGGGTGGGCACTTCTGGTGCATAGCTCCTCCGGCATCCACTGTTGGCGCTTGACACCACTCCCCACCCCGCAGGGATGACATCAGCAGGGAAGAGGGGCTATATCCCAAAGATGGTCCTGGAAGTGGCAGGCAGCTGGAAACAAGATGCTCACACTCTCCCATGCAAGGGGCTGAAGTTGGAATCAGCTTTCATTATCTGAGGAGACAGTGTAGAGATCAGGGCCGGTGTCAGTGCTAGCTTTTTTTGCTACCCTGTGCAAACTATTACTGTGCTGTCCTCCCCCCACCATTCATTCATTCTCTGACCCAGGTCCACAAAAGAAACCACCCAGCTCTTTTCAGTGATACAAACTTTACAAACTCCCACCCCCACCCCGAACACATGGCTGGCGCAAGGGTATTAGGTGCCCTAGGAAAACCATATAGCCTTGCACGATGCCCCTGTCCCATTCCACACATACAGTTGAGTTATGCATTTATATTTTATATGAAATAAATCAAAGTATAGTATTCTGAGGTAAAAAAAAATCACTTATATTATATTTACATGCACTGCTGTGATGCCAACCAGAAATCCCTACTAAAAAGACACTTGGAACTTGACCCTCTGAAAGCCTTAAAACACTAATACACTTCCTATTAGGAGAATGCCTCACCTCAGTCACTCATGCAGAACATAAACAGACCTTCAACAAATATAGAATAAAGCAACCATAAATTAGAAATACAAATGCGCAGACAAAAACTGAACTGGAAACAGCAAGAAGTCAGACACTCTATACAGAGCAACAATGAAATATAGAACCATCACCAGTCCTCAAACATCAAACAAATTCAAGAATACATAATCATAATACTAAAAATGTATTTCAAAAAAAGCTGATGAATAAAAGATCAAATAATTAAAAACTCATATACAGGTTGTTTAAATGTCCAAAATACCAATAAAATATTTCAAAACAACAGACACCTCAAATAATACCTGAAAATAAAACAAAACAAGATTTTAAAAATTCACACTCTCCATTCCTGGGAACTTTGATTTCCAGTCACCCTGAGATTGTCATGGATTAGTGGGAGAGGGATGCACAAACTTTATTATATACACATGCACACATACACACACAGGCTCATACACACATATGCGCCCTCTCAGACAGACCCCAGGCATCTCCAGATCTTCATTGGTTGGGATCTACCCAGGACCGGTGCAAGGGTATTAGGCACCCTAGGCAAACTTTACAGCCTGACACCCCCCTCCCCCCATATATATAATTTTAAATTATGCATTTATATCAACATATTTTACATGAAAAAAATACATTCTGAGGTAAAATTAATATACACGTTGTCGTGATAATTTCATGCACTGTTGTGAGGCCAACAAGAAAACTTTGCATCTTGGAATTCATATGGCATAATACATATTATGATGTTTTGGCATGGTCCTCCCGTATCAGCACAGTACTATCTGCCAACATTCAAAGAATAACAACCTTACCTATGAAAAAGAATACCACAAATATTACACCAGAATCTAAAATATCAATATACCTCCTATCAGGAAAACAGAACAGGTTAAGCTACGACAGATCCCTACAGAGAAACCATATGCTAAGAATGCTTCATCTCAGACTTTGCATGCAGAACACAAACCCTCACAATAAAGCCACATAAAGTATAAATAGAAATGTGCAGACAAAAACTGAACTGTAAAATGCATCAAGCCAGACTCTACAGTGCACAATGGAAAAACAAAAGTCACCATTCCTCATGAAACTATCAATAACATCAAGATATATAAATCATTAATCATAATAGTAAAATCATACTAATAAAATAATTTCAAAACAGCTGATGAATAGAATATCCAATAATTAAAGACTCACGCAAATTTTGAAAGCTTTACCAAACACCAATAAAATATTTCAAAACAGCAGACACATCACATACTACCCAATAATTAAAATGGTAGTCAATCAAGAAAAATGAACTTAAAAAGCCACCTTTACTTAATCTTTCTAGCAGTTCTCCTACTCCTTTCCCTTGCAGGCCACACCAGAAGCAGCAGTAGCTACTGAAGCTGTCCTCACGGTCCTCTTCCTTAGGGACCACAACTAGTCTCTTCCCTCTCACAAACACACACCAGTCACATTCTTAGGACCAGTTTTTCGTCTCTCACACATCAATCATCTCCCCAACCAGTCTCTCTCTCTCACACACACAAGCACACACATACCAGTCATCTCCCTGACCAGTCTCTCTCACACATACACACATCACCTCTCTGG
This sequence comes from Rhinatrema bivittatum, assembly GCF_901001135.1. NCBI lineage: Eukaryota > Metazoa > Chordata > Amphibia > Gymnophiona > Rhinatrematidae > Rhinatrema > Rhinatrema bivittatum. Next base: position 557,287,610 of record NC_042616.1, on the reverse strand, counting down.
CCAGTCTCTCTTAATCACACAATGCTCTCGCTCTCTCTTACTTACACCCAGGCTTTCAATCACACACATGCTCTCTCTATTTCACGTACACACAAGCTCTCAATCACACACATGTTCTATCTCACTTATAAACAGGCTCAATCATACACATGCCTCCTCTCTCTCACAGCCACAGCCAGCCAAAAAAATGCTCCATCTCTCTCTCGCAAACATACCACACACACACACACAGAAGCACCCTCCCTGTCTCACACTACACACTCACAGAAGCAGCCTCCCTGTCTCACACCACACAGAAGCACCCCCTGCCTCACATACACACCACACAGACACAGAAGCACCCTCCCTGTCTCACATACATGCCACACAGACATATATGCCACACAGACATACACAAAGGCCCCCAGCTGAACAGCTCATCTTCGGCCTGCCGGCCTTGTCTCCGGCAGCAGCTGACAGCGCCGATCTTCTTTTCTTCGGCCCCCGCTAGCCTGGTCTCTGGTAGGTGGCGGCTGGCAGCGACATCACTCTCCCGGGTTCTAGCGGTGACACTTGGGCTTGTCTTCACTTTTATCAGCTGCTGCCAGCTTGGGCTCTGACAGCGGCACATGGCCCCTCTTCCTTTCTTCAGCCGCCGCTGGCTTAGGCTCCGACGGCAGCTCATGGCCCCTTCTGCTTGGATTCCGCATGGCTGTCTAGCAGCTGTGGCAGTATGGCTCTGCTGTGGCCCAGCAGGTTTCTCTTCAGGCCGTGCACCAGCAGACCCTCTTCTTCTCTTTGGCTGGGAAGGCCACTGGTACCAGGGGCAGATTGCCCCACTGGGGTAGCCCGATCCCCCAATAGGGCAATCTGCCCCTGGCGCTGGTGGCCTTCAGCCCCTACATTATGACAAGGACTACCAGTGCCATTGGTTGGCCCCTGTCACATGGTAGAGGGTAAAGGCCACTGATGCCAGTTTGGTTATTTATTTATTTATTTATTTATTAACTTTTATTTACCGACATTCGTGCAGCACATCATGCCGGTTTACAAAGAACTCAGATGGGCGATACAATAAAACATTAAAACAAAACGATGTATAAAGAATAAAATAAAGTAAAACCATAACAATGTAATCTTGGAGCAACATACTATTTCTTACAAAAGTACACATTAACCGATCATGATCAAAAAATAAATTAAATTAAGCCGTAGGGGAATGTTGTTTCTTCTAGGGTATCCATGGGAGGGGCGGGGGGAAACTTAGGATGGGGAGGGGGAAATTCGAACAGGGGGGGCTGGGGAGAAATTAAGTTTGGTTTGTGTCGGGATAGGCCTGTCGGAATAGCCATGTTTTGACTCCTTTCTTGAAAATTTGCAGGGATGTCTCTTGGCGTAGGAGGGTGGGGAGGGAGTTCCAGAGGGTGGGGGCAGCGATGGAGAAGGCTCTCTCTCTGGTGTGAGTAGAATGTGCTGCCTTTAGGGATGGGGTGTGTAGAGTACCTGCATGGGTTGTTCTTGGCCTCCTCAATGCACATTTTGCATATTGATAGTGGCATCCGAGGCCCTGACAGCGGCAGATCACTCCCAGGCCCTCCGCTGGACCACCAGGGGGGCGTTGGGAGGGTGGCACCGGGGGAGGGAGGCAAGGTGAAGAGGGGGTGTTCAATGCTGCTCCCCCATGGGGAGGAGTTAGCAATCGGTTATAAATCTGCTGCTCGAAGTTAACAAACTGTTATCAAGCTCCTCCTGTAGAGGGAGGAGTTAGCAATCATTATAGATCTTCTCCTGGAGAGGGAAGAGTTAGCAATCTGTTATCAATCTCCTTACTGCCTGGAAGCAATAGCAGACGTGAAAACTGTGAGTTCTATTACAGATAGGAATTGGTACTCGCTCCACGAGGGCCTATGTTCCTAATCTCCGAAGACTCCATTCTGTCTAAGACGTTATCGCAGGTACGGACATCATGAGTCATTATTGTAGATTGTAGATAGGAACCGGTACTCGCTCCACGAGGGCCCATGTTCCTAAAACCCTCCAAAGACACTCTTCTATTCCAGAAGCCTTCACATACACAGATATCTTTCCAAGCTAATCAAATCACCCCTTCTCTCTTCCAACTTGGCCTCCTCAATGCACATTTTGCAGACAAGTAATCTCACCACATATTAATAAATAGAAGAGTTCAAGCTCCATATCCTTTGCCTTATTGGGACTTGGAATGGTGAAAGTGAAACTATAAGCCTCACACAAGCCTGGCTACCTGGCTAACAAATATTTCATACCTCTTGAACTATGGGCCAAGAAGGAGGAGTAGCTAACATCTTTGTGCACTCATTGGCACTTGAACTGGTGACTGACAAGCAAAAAACAGATCACACTGCCTAGTAATTACATTTTATGGTAATGAGGATCCAAAATCATTCTTATCTACCACCCAGCACATAATCATCCTGACTATATTCTTAAACTATCCGAATTACTATGTGACATTGCCACCACCATTCCCAAACTATTGGTACTACAACTATCTCGCAGAAGGTCCCTCAAAGGGCATGCCACCAGCTTTCAACACAACATGGATGACTTTGACTTCACTCAGCTAATTAAGGCTCTCATGCACAAACTAGGCCATTCTTTTCACCAAATTTTCCATTCCTCATGTGTAAATTTTACCCCAAGTCAATATCTGTGGTCCCCAACTCATGATCAGATGACAACTTTGTCCAGACCACCATCTCAGCCTCTAAACAAACCCTTCAGTCTCCTATTCATATACCTCCAACCAGAAAACTATCCTCTTATCACCTGTGAAAAATAAGTGAACTCATCAACATATCAATATGCAAAATGTGCATTGAGGAGGCCAAGTTGGAAGAGAGAAGGGGTGATTTGATTAGCTTGGAAAGATATACTGGACAGAAGGGGATGGAGAAAAGTTTGTTTGCACAATATTGTTTGGAAGGATGGGGTCTTCTCCTACCCCAAATAACCTGTAAGGATTGGGTGGATTGGTTGAAGCAAATAATGACAATTGGTAGTAGTTTGATCTATCTTATTTCAGAATAGGGTTAGATAACTGGAGCTGAAAATGAGGGTTTTTTTTAAAATGTATTTCCTTGCTCCTACTAATTGATGATGAAAGAGGTTAACCATTGTGGATAACAATGATGCAGTAAGAGTGGACGATGGTTATACACTGGAGATTACAAATTGAGTGAAAATATGGTATGTAGAGGTTTGTCAAGATGGGTGGAGAGCGGAATAAGACTAATAGGAATTGCTCACAAGTGTAGTATATATCACAGACCAGACCGAGAATTTAAAGATGGTGTGACTAGGAAGGTTATTTAGTTCTATGTCCTCTAAGTTATTGCTAGTGTTGCAAGTGGAGATTAAAAGTTACACACAGAAGTTGCACATGAAGGGGTACACAAAGGAGTATGCTCTTTGGTACAGCCCTTAGGCATCAGGCCCACATCATGGAAGGGCTGTTGGTAGGAAGTGACACAAGAGGGAATGGAAGGGTTGGAGAGGTAGCCACTGTTCCTTGATGCTTGCTCTAGGAACCGTGACACTGGCTAGCTTCAAGGGGAAAGGAGGCCCTTTGGAGTATGGAACAGGCTCTCCCTTCCCTTGCTATTGCTGTGCTTCCTCTGGGCCTAATGTCTTCAGTGTGGCTTTGAAAAGGCCAAGAGGTAAGAGGTGCCACAGGGAGGAGTGGGAGTGAGGTCTGGCTTCAGTCCCTTAATGCTTATCCTGCTTATCCATTGGTCAGCTTCAGGAGAAAAGGGAGGTTAGACCCTGGGGAGCATGGATTGAGCTCTCCCTCCCCTTGCTACTCCTGTGCTTCCTCTGGGCATCTTCAGCATGGTCCTTAAAGGGTCATCAGTAAGAGTTGCTGATAGTGAGGTGCAGAGTGGGAGGAATGGCTTCTATCCTTCGAAGCTCACCCCAGGAGTTGTGGCATTGATAGCCTGTGGGGGGAGGGGAAGGAAAAGCCTTGAGGAGCATGAATCAGGCTCTTCCTTCCTCCCCTGGCTGCTGCTGTGCTTCCCTTTCATAGCACAAAACAAAACAGATCAGACAGAAACAGACACCTCACAATATAAAAATAATACATATATAAACAATGTTTTCAGAAAAAGTGAATCAAAAAATGCATATTCCCTTATAAAGTAATTTTAAAAAGAATTGCATGTTTATATGCACAGGGCCTGTGCAAGGGGATTAGCGCCGGGGCACCTTCTGCCTTGAGCCCGCCCCACCCCCCCTGTCATGTCGCGAACCCCTGGTCAAGCGCCACCCCCATTATGGGGCATGAGCCATGTGGGACCACAAGTGGCAGCCCAGTGGAAGCAAAAAGAAGTGGAGATTGCTGAATCTCTACTCCTCTTTGGTGCCTTTGATCATGGCCCCATATGGCTCCTGCCCAGGGGAGGCTCAAGGCAATGTGCCGCTTGACGCGGGGACTACATGCTGCCACCCCCAAAATTTAAATAAAATATCTCCCCAACCCTATCAACTCTCAAGAAACTCAAAAGCCCCTGGTGGTCCAGCAGGGGGCCTGGGAGTGATCTGGTGTTCCTGGGCCGTTGGCTGCCACTAACCAAAACGACACCGGTGGCCTTTAGCCCCTACCATGTGACCGGCACCATTTAAAAAAAATGGCATGGGCCATTCATTGGCCCTACCATGTGACAGGGGCCGGCCAATGGCATCGATAGCCCCTGTCACATGGTAGGGGCTAAAGGCCACCAGCGCCATATCATGCCCGGGCCCATCTCTGGACCACCAGGGGTTTTCATGAGTCTTGGGGGGGTTAGGAAAGTTGTGCGATGGAGAGGGAGGCAGGGTGAGGCAGGGTGAGGCAGGGGCTGGGCACTTTTTGCGCTTTAAAATTCTGCCGCCTAAAGCGGCTGCCACACTCTTCCTCACCTTGTAATGGTCAGCCCCCTAGCCCAGGCCTAGTCGTCTTAGTGGTTCCGTCAGCCCTCTATATGTAGCATACTTTGTAGTAATTTTTAAAAGCCATTTACGTGCATAAAATGCACTTGCACATGAATATCGTATGGACAATTCAATGGCATGTATTGTAGCAATTTTCAAAAGCCCACTTACATGCCAAAATGCATTTAAATGTGTAAAACCCAATTTTATGTTTGTAAATGCTTTTTAAAATCTGGCCCTTAGTCTTTTGATTGAGAGTTGAGTGGATGATGGTAGAGTATAGTTGAAGCCCTCTTGATTTTCTATCTACTGCTGAAGTAGGAGATCCTGGGGGACTACCTTGACATTTGTTGTTGCTGCTTTGCATCTGCAGAAGAAAGATATAATTTTGGGCCTGATTTTTCAGCATCACTTGGCTGCTCAGTGAGGGCAGTAATATGCAAACTGTTCCCAGACACCTGTCTCCCATCAGCTCCTAAGCCACAACTGCACATGCCCTACCAGATGGCAAAAAATAAATTTTACTGATAGGTGGAAGGGCTTCGGGTGGAAGATTTAAGATCTGCTTCATATAATCTTTTTTATGTTTAAACGTTTTTATTAATATTTTGAATAAACAGATCATAACAATACTGAGTCGGGCTGGTTTCTGAACCCTCCTCAGGAGAACGCTTAACACATTTCCACCCATACATTGATATCCCCGTCTCCCTCCCCCTCCCCCTCCCCTTCCCAAAGTGTATGGCGACAAATGGTATTAATGAGTTTCATAAAGCCACTCTGCTTCATATAATCTTTAATTACACCCAGAGAAAATCAATAAGAAACTTGGGAAAATTGACAGTTTTAAGATTCAGGTGCCTAGCCTGGTTTTCCAAATTTTCTATCTTGCAAGAAAATATTCCACCACTTTGCATACCCTTATTCTGCACATGCTCTAATCTCTTGTAAAGAAGAAATGTGTTCCCTCTGAGTGCTGAGAAGACAGTCATTAAAGTCTTGATATGGATATCAAAAGTCAGGGCAACTAAGGAGGATATTATATCTTGCGCCAAGGATGCCATAGCCTCTCAAAGAGATTAGTGGCTTACTGAGAAAGGGAGAGACTGGAAGCTAATCCAGCTAACACCAATGAAATAACAGTATTGGAAGAAGAAATATTCTGCATGTTCACCTGATCAGTATGGGCCCTTTAACCAGAAGCCTCCTGCTCTCTATTCCTATCCTCAGCCTTAGATGTTTCAACTTGATGTCCTCCTGCAGAGAACAACAAGTTGAGATGCCACTTCAGTCCTTCCAAACACCACTGAGAGTGACAAACTGCTGCCGCAGCTCATGCTATCAACCAGAGATAAGGAACCGTTGATGCACCTGGACTCAATGAAACTTCCAAGTCAGGCCAGCACTACGCTTGGTCATCCCCAGCCAATGACTGTGCACTGGGCACTTCTGCTGTTGTGACTTTAATAAGGAACTCCTTAATCATTGCTTGTCAAGTGAGAGTTTCTCCAGAAGGGGCTGGAGGTCCTCCTCTAACCTTCCCTTTCCTTTCCTTTTTTTTTCATTTCAGCATTGCACAGAGTGCTCATCTCAGTGGTAGATGCATATGAGCAAATGTCCCCTGCCCTACTGTCATCATGAGTGAGCTTGAACAAAACTCCATTGAAATAATGTAATCATAAAATGGCTAATTTATATACTAACTACAAGATATGTTTGGATAGGTTTTTTGACCTAGCCATTTACAAAGATAGACAAGAAGGGGTACTGCACCCTTTCTTTTGTCTAATTCCTTCTATTCTACCCTTCCACCAGTTCCTATATCCTAAAAAAAATCTAACTAACCAAGCTAAGCACTGGATGACCTGTATTAGTGGTGAACTAGGTGGGTAAGTCAGCAGGCAGGAGAAGCAAAACAGGCTGAGACAGTCTAGGCTGAGCCCCTATATGGCCTCCAGGATGCAGGCTGCCCTCTCCCCACCTGCATCAATCCTTAATGTGACTATTAGCCATAGCAGTGGCCCAACATCTGTTGACCCTGTTCTATGGACCTTGGCTTAGGGTCAGAGGTTGGGCTGCCATTTTAACAAGCTCTGGGAGTCCCTATATAAGATCTTATATCTATAGTACTGGGTTTTCCCTGGAATTGTACATTTTAAAACTGACAGAATTTTTTCTAATAAAACACAAATAATTGGATATCGCTGAACAAACAGAACATTTTCAGTACTGAAGTTATATATTCTTCACAACTGTTTGACATTTCTCAAACACAAGGCTCTTGATTCCAAAAATGTAAAATGTTATTCCATAATGCCATAGATAGCCAATTTTCTTCTCTTTGGGTTTTCTCCTTCCATAGATAGTTTATCTATCATTTTCCCTACTAAATCACCACACATGGTTATCAAGTTAGTTTTTAAGTTATCATTGATCTATGCATGCTTCATTTTGTGAGTAGGTCATTAGTATATGAGTGTGTGGCGTGCTACATACAAGAGACAGAAAACTGAGTTTTCATTGTGTTTCCAACACAGTACCAGCGCTGTTGCTGTCAGTGCTGATGCAAACTAAAAAGTGCATCTGTTCCAGTCCAGCTTTTCATGAAAAACTTAATGTGACTTTTTACTCATTTTAATGCTGCAGATTCCTAGATATAGAAGTGTTTCAGATACCATGAAGAGTTTTATGCTTATTCCTATTGCCCTAATTTTCAGATCAGTGAACGCTTTTCTGTATTCACAGTTCATTCAATAAATCATTGTGACATTATTAAACTGTCATCTGGGTGTTCTTTTTCATTCCTTCCTTTGATATATTGCTTTGCCTTCACAGAAAACTGCCTTCCTTTTCATATCTTTGGACTAATTCCAAGAAAACCCACATCTCAAGATTCTCTTGTGCCATGAAGATAACCCTGCCCACTCATTCATGTCCTGAGCTCTGTACTTTGGATGCACAAATCTTGAATATATTTTTAAATCTTAGTTCACATAATCCTCTAACTGCTAGTACTAAAGATATAGTTCAGGCTGTTCAAATATATTTGAATGAAAATCAATTATGGAAAACTCTAAACATTCTTTGAATAGGACATGTTCATAAAAATCGAGTAAGTTCCTTTAAGATGAATAGAAATGCAATAAATCTCATCAGAGTTCATAATTCCTATTGATTAATTTGAATGAACGTTATGGTCATAAAATTGTTTAGAAAACATAAATGATAATCATTTGAAATACCATACAAACACACAAATTTCTATTCCATAGCAGAAAGGAAGCCACTCTGCAAAACCCTGGTGAGTTCTGTAGTGTTGCGTAAAGTTCTAGAGACCACTTCTTCAAAAAGATATAGACAGATGAGAAGACTGCCAAAATCTTGTAGCAGTCTATACGATAAGTCTTCTGAAGTAAATCTTAAGGAACCTAATTTATGTTTCTATCTATGTTTATGTACACTGGGGAGAAGATAGGCTGGAATTGTGCAATCAATACGTTTGAAAAGACTATTTTAGTAGAAAGAAAATTCTATGGAAAAAGCATTATTGACAGGCAGCAAAGATAGAATAAGATATAACATTAAAATTTTATTTCAGAAACTATGGGCCTCATTTACCAATATCGCATTAAGGGGCGTTTCCCATGCAAATGAGGCTTTTTTTGTGCAGTGGGAAAATGTCACATGCTGTGATGTTTTTGCCATTTGTGAATACAGTTGTGCAAATCATGATGTTTCCCTGGAAGAATCATGAGAGAGAGAGAGAGAGAGAGACTTGCTATAGTGCTGCCTCCCTAGACAGGTATTTGTATCCCTATGGGAGGCCCACCTAGTAACTCGAGGTGGGGATTAGGTATGAGCGTAGGGGGTTGGGTGCCGCTTTCACATTCAACATGAGACGTACGAACAGAACAGTGGTCTCTTGTGAAGATTTGATGGCCTTCGGAGTGAGGAAACTCACTCCAAGATGAGATTTGGGCAATGTTCTCTCAACCTAGCTTGTTGTTGCCCAGGTAGAGTGTCCATCAAGCTAGGTTGAGAGAACATTGCCCAAATCTCATCTTGGAGTGAGTTTCCTCACTCCGAAGGCCATCAAATCTAAGCTAGGTTGAGAGAACATTGCCCAAATCTCATCTTGGAGTGAGTTTCCTCACTCCGAAGGCCATCAAATCTTCACAAGAGACCACTGTTCTGTTCGTACGTCTCATGTTGAATGTGAAAGCGGCCCCCAACCCCCTACGCTCATACCTAATCCCCACCTCGAGTTACTAGGTGGGCCTCTCATAGGGATACAAATACTTGTCTAGGGAAGAGACACTATAGCAAGGTTCTCTCTCTCTCTCTCTCTCTCTCTCTCTCTCTCTCTCTCTCTCTCTCTCTCTCTCTCTCTCTCTCTCTCTCTCTCTCTCTCTCTCTCTCTCTCTCCCCCCAATAAACCTTTACTGGCCTCTAACGTGGCATGCAACAAACACAGGGGAATCTTAAATGTAGGACAATGAGGGTAAAGTCAAAGAGTATTTACATTTTGAAGTATTCCAGCAGGTATGGAAAACGGGCAGGACCTTTTCAGATTGGAGGACTTTGTCAATTTGTATTTTTGTATGATTTTGATTCAACCCTAGTATTCAGAGTTTCTTCTTGGTGAATAATGGCAATATTCTGGATTTATCAAATATCGGCTGCCAGAAAAAGTTTATTCAGGGTCTATTCAAGGCTGAAAAGAACATATTTGTAATGACAGAATAATCAATTTGAGGGGTTCTGAAAGTTGAGCTACTACAGATGTTTCACTAATGCCCTTTGCTTTTCCCCCAACCCACCATAGGTTTATCAGTCACACAATTATGCAGTGTTTGTGCATCATTACCCTGAATAGATTTATTTCTGCTTAGGTCAGAATACAATTTAATGCTTCCTTTTAATCACATAGCACCATCCAGTATTTCCTACATGAGGAAAAATATTTTTCTTTCCCTCCCATAGAAAACCACGCGAATTGGAGCATGCCACCTTGAAACTTTTTTTTTATTCTATTATAATTTAATGGAATAGAATGTGAAGAATATGCCAGGAAAGACTCTGTTTTGTAACTATTTCTCTTTGCTTTTCAAGAGATGGTACTGTTATCTCTGGCATAGTTTGTGACACTCACCTTTTCATAAACAGCTTGTCAAGCCCTTTCTGCTACACAGGCATTGCATAACAACACACTCACTCATTACACACACTCCTCCCTATCATGCATGCCTCATGCTCATGTATCTCACAGATATCTCACAGTACCTGTACCTACGTAAGCACACACACAAACAACTCATGTGCCCATACTCAAATGCCTGCATTCTTTTATATTAACTCATTCACAAAACACTAAATTTATTTTTAATATAACCCCGGAAATATACCAAACATATTTTTATTTTATTTATACTCCACAATTCAGAGCGGATTTACATTCAGTTACTATAGGTATTTCCCTGTCCCATCAGGGATGGTAATTTTAAAACAAGTGCAAGGGCACCCATACATGTGCATATGGGTGCACGAGTGGACATATGCTGGAATTTTAAATCATGCCACTTTTGCACACATATGATTTAAAATACACCTACCATGTGTAAGTGTGCACCTAATTTTAAGCAGTTAATCAAGCAAACATACTTCACATATCTTCCTAAGGACTTTATTAGGGATGTGAATCGTTTTCCATATCGTCTTAACGATAGAAATCGTGTGGCAGGGCAAGAAAATCGTCTTAGGCACGATTTTTTAGTTAACAAATCGTTAAAAATTGTTTTTTCCGATTAGTGCGCACTAACTGGGAGTTAGTGCGCACTAACTGAAAATGATACAATTTGACACTTTTCAGGTCAGTTAAGGTCAGTTTAGGAATGAATATGTATTCCTATTGGCTGCCCTCTTATTTATTCATGTTACCAAGTTTCCTACTGACAGTATATGGGAGATGGGAAATGGAAACAGTTGGTAGCTTGACAAAACAAGTAATGTGATCAGTCAATGTGACTAGAACTTGTGCCCTAACCCTGATACCAGGGGTATTGTGATCTTCCTGCACACAGTGCCCTATCCCTATTAATACCAGGAGTGTTGTGATCTTCCTGCACACAGTGCCCTATCCCTAATACCAGGGGTGTTGTGATCTTCCTGCACACAGTGCCCTATTCCTGATACTGGGGGTGTTGTGATCTTCCTGCACACAGTGCCCTATTCCTGATACCGGGGGTGTTGTGATCTTCTTGCACACATCCCGATATCAGGGATAGGGCACTGCATGCAGGAAGATCACAACACTCCTGGTATTAATAGGGATAGGGCACTGCATGCAGGAAGATCACAACACTCCTGGTATTAATAGGGATAGGGCACTGCATGCAGGAAGATCACAACACCCCTGGTATCAGGGATAGGGCACTGTGTGCAGGAAGATCACAATACCCCGGAGGAGTGAGGGTCAGGCAGCTCCCCCCTGTCTGTGAAGCCAGCCTCTCACTAGTAATGCAGGGAGGGAGCTGTCTCAGCCTTCACCATCCTCCCCCCCCCCCTTACCCACACACCATTCACTAGCTGGGACATGGGGGAAGTCAGGAGTGAGGGTCAGGCAGCTCCCCCCTGTCTGTGAAGCCAGCCTCTCACTAGTAATGCAGGGAGGGAGCTGTCTCAGACTTCACCATCCACCCCCCCCCCCCTCACCCACACACCATTCACTAGCTGGGACATGGGGGAAGTCAGGAGTGAGGGACAGGCAGCTCCCCCCTGTCTGTGAAGCCAGCCTCTCACTAGTAATGCAGGGAGGGAGCTGTCTCAGACTTCACCATCCTCCCCCCCCCCCCTCACCCACACACCATTCACTAGCTGGGACATGGGGGAAGTCAGGAGTGAGGGTCAGGCAGCTCCCCCCTGTCTGTGAAGCCAGCCTCTCACTAGTAATGCAGGGAGGGAGCTGTCTCAGACTTCACCATCCTCCCCCCCCCCTCACCCACACACCATTCACTAGCTGGGACATGGGGGAAGTCAGGAGTGAGGGTCAGGCAGCTCCCCCCTGTCTGTGAAGCCAGCCTCTCACTAGTAATGCAGGGAGGGAGCTGTCTCAGACTTCACCATCCTCCCCCCCCCCCCCTCACCCACACACCATTCACTAGCTGGGACATGGGGGAAGTCAGGAGTGAGGGTCAGGCAGCTCCCCCCTGTCTGTGAAGCCAGCCTCTCACTAGTAATGCAGGGAGGGAGCTGTCTCAGACTTCACCATCCACCCCCCCCCCCTCACCCACACACCATTCACTAGCTGGGACATGGGGGAAGTCAGGAGTGAGGGTCAGGCAGCTCCCCCCTGTCTGTGAAGCCAGCCTCTCACTAGTAATGCAGGGAGGGAGCTGTCTCAGACTTCACCATCCTCCCCCCCCCCCTCACCCACACACCATTCACTAGCTGGGACATGGGGGAAGTCAGGAGTGAGGGTCAGGCAGCTCCCCCCTGTCTGTGAAGCCAGCCTCTCACTAGTAATGCAGGGAGGGAGCTGTCTCAGACTTCACCATCCTCCCCCCCCCCCTCACCCACACACCATTCACTAGCTGGGACATGGGGAAGTCAGGAGTGAGGGTCAGGCAGCTCCCCCCTGTCTGTGAAGCCAGCCTCTCACTAGTAATGCAGGGAGGGAGCTGTCTCAGACTTCACCATCCTCCCCCCCCCCTCACCCACACACCATTCACTTGCTGGGACATGGGGGAAGTCAGGAGTGAGGGTCAGGCAGCTCCCCCCTGTCTGTGAAGCCAGCCTCTCACTAGTAATGCAGGGAGGGAGCTGTCTCAGACTGGTATCAGGGTTAGGGCACTGTGTGCAGGAAGATCACAACACTCCTGGTATTAATAGGGATAGGGCACTGTAAGAGATGACTGTAGTAGATTGAATAAAGATCTGATGTTTCTGCTCTCCTCACACCAACAAAAACAACACACAAGCAGAGAAGCCCTTCTTACAAAGCTGAGCTAGTGAGTTAAGTAGGAGGAAAAGTAAACATACTGGTGCCAGTGTGGCTACTTAAAAAATACACTTACCAACAATCAATTACATATATTTGAACTGTGTACAGTTCCAGCCAGGACCACCTTTCTAAAATGCACAGTGATTGGCAAATTCAACATGCACTAGCATTTCAGGTGCCTGCTAACAAAAATAATAAACAAACAAGTTCTAGTCACGTGAGTGCTGATCATTACATTACTTTTTTTGTCAAGCTTCCAACTGTTTCCATTTCACATCCCCCCAACCATATTGGTAACATCAATAGATAAGAGCACAGCCAGCCAATAGGAATACATACATACATATTCATTCCTAAGTGACCTTTACTGACCTGGGAAGTGTGAACACTTTGTTTCATTTTCTGTTGGTGTTCGTTAGTTTCCAGTTCCATTTCCCATCCCCCCAACCATCACCTCAGTGGTAACCTTGGTAACATCAATAGATAAGAGGGCAGCCAGCCAATAGGAACACATATTCATTCCTAACTGACCTTCAGTGACCTGGAAAGTGTTTATTTGTATCATTTTCAGTTAGTGCGCACTAACGGGGAGTTAGTGCGCACTAACTCGAGTTAGTGCGCACTAACACGATTTAACGATTTTTAACGATAAATCGTTAGAATTTCTATTGTATCGTGTTCTATAACGATTTAAGACGATATAAACATTATCGGACGATAATTTTAATCGTTGAAAAACGATTCACATCCCTAGACTTTATTGGCTTTAGCAGACATAGGTAAGTAGATTTTAAAACATGCTCATGTGAAGGACATTCCCAGTGTTACCATGTAGTCCACCAGTTTGCCCATTCTCTCTAGAGGTCATCCAGACCCTCTGGATCTTCAGCCTGCACCCCCCCCCCCCCCAGTTGACCCAGACCCCTCTCTCTGTTATGTTAGGCCTAAAAAGGGATTTCTGTAGACTTACACCTCATCAGGAGCAGCAGTAAATATATGCAGCTAACAAGCTGACACATGCTGCAGCTTCTGACTTTAAAATATGGATTTACGCACATAACTGTTGGCCCTGCCCCAGAATACTCATGCTTTACCCCTTTTCCACCCCGTTTTTTAAGCTTGCGCATGTGCACGCATAATTAATTAGCAGCTGTAAAAATCTGCAGCGCTCATGCATGGCCCACATACTTCTGTATATGGGTCTTTTAGCACAAGAAATGCTTTTAAAATTCTGCCCTAAGTTTTTATCTGAGACAATGGAGGGTGAACTGACTTCCCAAGGTCACAAGGCACAGCAATAGTGAGATTTGAGCCCTGGCATCCATGGTTTGAAACCCATTGCTGTAACTCTTCCAAACCTATTAAGCATATAAATTAAACTTGTATTTAGAGCTTCCTCTTTCCTAGTGCATGCGGGAGGGTATGTTCCTCCTCCAAATTGATAACCACTGCTGCCTTCTTCTTTAAGATACAGAAGGACAACATATCATAGTGGAGCTAAAAGAGGACAAAAAATCTAGACTATGGCCTGGAAATAGGCAGAATAAAAAGTATTGCAAATAAATAGTCATCTCAGATAAACAACAAGATGGATACCAAAGAAAGCAGTAAGTCTAAAGAAGAAAGGAGTCAGTGCATACAGTACAGCCACACTTTCATTCCAGGATAAACTCCAGGAATGGTGACAAATCTGGACTGACTAACTTATGGCAGCAGATAATTTGCCCATCCAAGCTGCCCAGCTGATGACCATTTCAGAGATTGTTGCATCTATGTACTCAGATGGTAAAAGAAGCACAGGGAGAAAAGAAACCTCAAAGAAGGACACTGTTACTCATAAGAGCTTAGAACAGGAATGAAAGGGAAAATGTAAAGAAGACAAAGTACATATAAAGGACAGGATCATGTGAGCCACATGATAAACTTGCAACAAGGGACAGCACACAAATTTTGACATACTATACACACACATACACACAGGACAGAGATACTAGCAGCAGACATCCAGTACAAAAAAAGCTGAAGGAAGTGAAACAGGGAAAGAAAAGACATGAAAATAGACATGTCAGATATAGGCGACATATGAAATTATTCTTGGAGACACACAAGCAGCCAAGATGCACAATGGTAGATAAGTAAATATTCTCTCAGGCGCCATAGGAGCACTCAGGAGTCATCAAACTGGCCCTTTCAGAAAATGGAGACAGGGTATCAAATTACAAACCCCAGACCAGCAGCAGTACAATTTTTCAGAGTCTGGGTCAGTCTGCAAAACACAAGAAAAGAAACCATTTTGCCTAGCAAAAGCACAGAAACTAAAAAGCACAATTAGAGGCCATTCTTACCATGAAAATATAGATTGGCTCCAAAAAATGACAGGAGTCAGGTGGCATCTTATAGACCTCAGAAAATCTGTGATGAGGCAGAGGTAGCTGGGAGAGCTGGTGGCAGAGGGTCTGAGAATGGAGTCCATATCGCCAGATACTCCTACTGTGAGGGTGTTGATGCTGAAGACAATGGGGTGTCCAAGGTTCCTCGGTTTGTGTATTTTGGGTAATAGGTAGAAAATGCTTGATTGTGGTTCCTGGGGTGTGTCCAGGTAAATCTATTTGTGTATTCCAGTGGGGAATCCCTTCAGGAGATTGTGTAGGTTCTTCTGGTATTTTCTGATGAAACTCTACTTATTGTCCACCTCCCAGACAACCCCATTTGTTATGTTTCCTGGCAGTAGCCGGCTCCACTCACACCCGTCGCCTGGGTCCAAGACCTGGCCCTTCCTAAGAACATAAGAACATGCCATTCTGGGTCAGACTAAGGGTCCATCAAACCCAGCATCCTGTTTCCAACAATGGCCAATCCAGGCCATAAGAACCTGGCAAGTACCCAAAAACGGTCTATTTCATGTTACCGTTGCTAGTAATAGCAGTGGCCATTTTCTAAGTCCTTGGCAGTGGTAGGCAGTCACCTACGTGCTCGTGTTCCTACCATGACCCAGGCTCCTCCAGAAGCTCTGTGGCCTCCTCCAGTACCAGTCAGGTCTCCCCATGTGCATCGAGTGGAGACGCCGTCATCGCCTAGTTCCAGCCTGCCCGCCTTAGGTGCGCGCGTGCACCTTCCCTAACTTTAAAGGTGCTGTGGCTGGAAACCTTCCCGCGGCCCTGGATGATGACGTCTCTCAGCCTTACTATTTAAGGTGGGCTCTGCCATTCAGTCTTTGCCTTGGCAATAGGTCCCCATGCTTCCTGTTGTGTGCTTAGTTGCTGCTCGTTTGTGTTCCTGTCCCAGTACCTGCTCCTGTTCCAGCATTTTGGTTTCTGTTCCAGTACCTGATCCTGTTCCAACCCTTGTGTTACAGTCCCAGCTTCCTGTTCCCGCTCCCTTTGGATGGATTCCTTGGCTTTGACCCTTGCTTGTACCTGACTACTCTCTGGACGGATTCCTTGGCTTGACCCTCACTCGAACCTGACCTTGTCTTCAACCGCTTGCCCTGACTCCAGCTTGAACCTGATCTCATCTCCAGTGGATTGTTTTAGGACTTGGCCTTCTTTTAGGCACCTGTTTAATCACAAACTCGGACTTAACTTTGTTCCAAGTTGCTTGCCTGCTTCTGTCTATTCAGGCTTCTGGAACCTGGCCTTCAACTTTGCTCCTTCGGACCCTGCGTCTCCGCTGCTTCCTGGTATCCTGCCTTGGACACTCTCTTCCTGATCAACCACGTGGAGGCCCACCTAAGACCAGCTGACCCAAGGGCTCAACCTGCGAGGAACACGGGCTGGTATTGGGGAAGATCCAGTCGGCCTCCACTTCCCGTTCGGCCCCGCCTCCTGATGGTGGGGACCCATGGGGGTTTCCCCATGGGTAGTGCCAACTTCACCTTGGGCCAAGGGTCCACCTCCATAACACCATTCTGGCAACCATAGATGTTGAAAAGCCTTTACACTAAATGCCATTAGGAGTATCATTCCAGATGCCCCCACAGCTGATCTGGCCCACAAACATTGCCAAATGATGTCTTCATGACTCACTACAACTCTCTATGAACTTAACTGTTATCAGATCATTCTGTCTTTTCATACATACTTCAGTTGACAGTAGGCTATTAGCACTCTTTTCACACCATGTCCTGTCTAATCCAATGCCTTCTCTTTGTTCTGCATATATTTTATCCATCTCCCGTACATCACTTTATGCATATGATGGAGTGGACACTGTCTTCTAAAGATCTTGCTTCAATAAATTGGTTAGTCTATACAGTGTCATTTGACTCCTGTCATTTTTTGCTACACCAAGCTAATATAGCTATTCCTCTGAAGATTTTTCAGCATATATTGCTTCTATTAGCAATGTATGAGAATCCTGTAATTCGCGTACACATTGTTTGGATTTAGAAAGAGTAGTTGGAATAAAATCTAAAACGCATTTATACTGATTACATATTTTAGAAATATAGTTATTGTTTTATATCTTTGTCAGACTGCATTGATTCTATTTATTGACATTTTTGCTTACATAGAATTTGTAGAGCAGTATGACCTTTATCATACTGCAAAGAATAATACACATGTATAGGGATGTGAATCGTTTTAGGACGATTAAAATTATCGTCCGATAATTTTAATATCGTCTTAAACCGTTATGGAACACAATACAATAGAGATTCTAACGATTTATCGTTATAAATCGTTAGAATCGTGAGCCGGCACACTAAAACCCCCTAAAACCCACCCCCGACCCTTTAAATTAAATCCCCCACCCTCCCGAACCCCCCCCAAATGAGTTAAATAACCTGCGGGTCCAGCGGCGGTCCGGAAAGGCAGCGGTCCGGAACGGGCTCCTGCTCCTGAATCTTGTTGTCTTCAGCCGGCGCCATTTTCCAAAATGGCGCCGAAAAATGGCGGCGGCCATAGACGAACACGATTGGACGGCAGGAGGTCCTTCCGGACCCCCGCTGGACTTTTGGCAAGTCTCGTGGGGGTCAGGAGGCCCCCCACAAGCTGGCCAAAAGTTCCTGGAGGTCCAGCGGGGGTCAGGGAGCGATTTCCCGCCGCGAATCGTTTTCGTACGGAAAATGGCGCCGGCAGGAGATCGACTGCAGGAGGTCGTTCAGCGAGGCGCCGGAACCCTCGCTGAACGACCTCCTGCAGTCAATCTCCTGCCGGCGCCATTTTCCGTACGGAAAATGGCGCCGGCCATACGCGTATGGCCGGCGCTATTTTCCGTACGAAAACGATTCGCGGCGGGAAATCGCTCCCTGACCCCCGCTGGACCTCCAGGAACTTTTGGCCAGCTTGTGGGGGGCCTCCTGACCCCCACGAGACTTGCCAAAAGTCCAGCGGGGGTCCGGAAGGACCTCCTGCCGTCCAATCATGTTCGTCTATGGCCGCCGCCATTTTGGAAAATGGCGCCGGCTGAAGACAACAAGATTCAGGAGCAGGAGCCCGTTCCGGACCGCTGCCGTTCCGGACCGCCGCTGGACCCGCAGGTTATTTAACTCATTTGGGGGGGGGTTCGGGAGGGTGGGGGATTTAATTTAAAGGGTCGGGGGTGGGTTTTAGGGGGTTTTAATGTGCCGGTTTTGCGATTTTTAGATTTTTAGATTTTTCACGATTTTTCACGATTTTTCACGATATTTTACCCCCCCCAAACGGCAACAATACGATTCCCTCCCCCTCCCAGCTGAAATCGATCGTTAAGACGATCGAGGACACGATTCACATCCCTACACATGTATATATTGAACATATAATGACATACACACAATGGGGTTAAATTAGAATGGCTGAAAATTATGACTAGCAGCTCTACTCATCAATTTAACATTTGTGCATCTCTCATAAACATTCATTATTCAATCATCTATCATGAAAAATGTACTTACTCTCCTCAAGCTTACAAAGGGGCTTTTTGTTTGTAAAAGGGGTCAGACAGCATTAGCTTTAAGATATGTAAAGGTTACATTATAGAATTTTAATATCAATATGTGAGAGGGTTTACAGGGCAAGGCTATAGCACAGAGGAGGGAAAGAAGTTTTGGTGTAGCCTTTGTTTCACTCATGTTTTCTACTGTCACATCGCTCACCATTTATCTCAGCAGGGCTACTGTTAAATAAATCAGTTTCACTTTTACAATAATGAAATAACAGCAATAGAAATGGCATCATTTGATTCCTAAAAATCACAGTAAATATGTCATGTTATTCACCTGTGGCACCCCTACTGGGTCTGGCCACTGGATGCCACTATCCCTGTCCTTAGAACATACTTAGAAAGGGAGTCATCCATAACTCTCCAGGCCCTCCAACCAGGAGGCTTTGGATTGGGTGACTCAGTATTTAGCCCGGGCATTTTAACACTCAGGGGAAATGTTGCCAGATGGGAGGTTTTCAAGTCCAATTGGGCTACTTTTTCTGAGCATCTGTGAGACACCTCACTATGCACCCCCTGCCAGAAGGTCCTTCTTATAATTTACAGTGAAATAGACTTTTAAGTTTGATACCTCTTTGGGGCGAAGGGGCTCTCTTCAGGGGAACAAAGACCTGCAAGCCTACTCTACTCCCTAGGTAAGCAAGCACCAGTGATGGAGCCTTATGCGAGAGACAGTGAAGGTAATATAAAATGTAAAGTAAAGCTTAAAACTAAACCCAGCTAAAATAGAAATTGGACATCTTACTTCTATTTCGGAATCCTCTATCGGTCCCCCTTCTCATTTTCTGTTTAATGGTACATCTATTCCAATCTCTACTTATGCAAAAAGTCTTGGAGTAATTATCAATACAGACTTATCTATGAAACAACATATTTCATCATGACAAAAAATTCATTCTACAAATTACAACTTCTAAAACGTCTTCGACCATTACTCTTCCTCTGTGATTTTCGCACAGTTCTTCAATCTATAATTTTTTCAGGTCTCGATTACTGCAACTCTCTCTAACTAGGTCTCCCGATAATACAATCCACTCATTACAACTAGTCCAGAATGCTGCAGCAACATTTTATCAGGTACTTCTATCAGAAATCATATCTCTTCAGTTCTACAAGCTTATCACTGGTTACCAATAAAATTCAGAATACAATATAAAATCCTTACCATTATCCACTATCTTATTTACAATTCCTCTTCTACTTGGCTCTGCTCTTTACTCAGCATTTATAAACTCACCAGACAACTGAGATCCTTAACAAAAAGCCTTTTGGACATTCCTTCAGCTCGACTAGCTAGACAAGACATTACAAGGAAAAGGACCTCTTCAGTAGCAGGCCCCACTCTTTGGAATGCACTACCCGACTCACTACGATTACTATAAAACCAAATACAATTCAAGAAATCCTTAAAAACATATTTGTTTCAGAATGCCTTCAAAATTACATCTATCAAACATTAATTTCTTCATATATACAACTTGGAAATTCCCCTCCCATTAATCCTCATGTATACTTTGAAAAAAAAAAACCTTCCCTAAACTTCTTTTCCCCTGACATTTGCAGTGGCTACAAGATGACACCTGATTATTGTTTTGGTATGTTTGATTTAATCATTGATTATTGTTTTTGATATATTTAGTTTTTTGATAAATTATTAATTTTCATTTTATTATTATGAGATGTATGTATATTTTTAGCTATTACTATATTTTAATTTATGATTTATATTTATGTAAACCGTTTTGACTAAACTTTGTAAAAGCAGTATAAAATACACTTTAAAATAAATATATATATAAATAAAATAAATAAATATCCAGATTTAGATTTAAAGCATTTTTTTGGATCTTAAGAATAGTGGGGAGGGTTTTTGGATCCCCCTTCCCCACTGGGATTTCAGCGCAGGATTAATAGCCTTGTCCCCAGATTTTTCCACAAGAGAAATCACCTAAATTAACAGCTAAGAGAAATGAACAACTGAACTAAAGGAAGAAAGGACAGGAGAAGGAAATCCCATCTGGATTTCCACCCTAAGGCATCATGACAGGCTGGGGTCCAAGGGAAAGAAGATCTCTAAAGGTAAGATGTAAAACGACTCCATGGGACAGCCACTGGGAGAGGAAGCACATTTAAAATCACCAGAGGTCTGTAATAAGGACACCTACCTACACAGAGAGAAACCCTGTAACTACAGTCAGATGGTCACTCATTAAATTGGCAAGTGGATCTTATTTAACTTTATAAGTCAGTAAACTTTATTTTAACACCCAGACCTAGTCCTGTCTGAGTTCTTATAACCTATCACCTCATGGGAACACTTAAAGTAAAACACACACACTGCTGACCTTCTTTCATCATCTGGGCCATAAGCGAGAGCTTCCCCACATAAAAAGAGTCCCCCTCAGGGATTAAGGGTCAGTTGGCCACTAGAAGTTATCATTACCTACTATTTTCAGACCTGTGTTAAAAAAAAAGGAACACTGTCGACATGGAAATCAGAAGACTTCAGGGCCCTATGTAGTGCAACATGCTTGCTGTTCTAGGTTTCCCTTCCATAGCAGTCCCTTGTTAAAAAAAAAAAAAAAAAGAAAGAAAGAAAGAAATGCCTCTGGTTACTAGAAATCAATGCTTTAGTTAAAATAATAATAATAAAAGAAAACCTCTATGTATTTAACCAGAACACAGACCTAAGGGTTGGTCAGGAATTCCCTGAATGTTTAAGCACAGTCTGTAGTGATTCAGATTTCATGCTATCTAATTGGTATGACATAGATTCCAATCCACATGCTTTCCCACATGGCTCAATCAATGGCTATCTTTTCTGGGTCCTAGGTGTTACTGGTCCTGCTGGCATTGAGAATTTTCCATTCTAGTTGCTATAAACTTTGGTAATGTAATAAATGGTAAATAGAGACTGTCTATATAATTCCTAAATGTAGAGGAGTCACTTGCAACTCCATCTTAAGACATGTAACATTCAAGCTTATAATTTAAATACAGATAGCAAAATATCAGCCACATGGAACTCATAGAAATGTGTAAACTTTAGTCTTTCAGACAAAGTACCAAGATACACAGGACGCTCACAACTGGTTACAAAATGATTTCAGCAAATTCTGAAAAATAATGCAGTGAAACACCTTAAATATCAATAAATAATAAAAAATGATGTAAATCACAAAACTCACTAATTCCTCCTTAACGATTCTTACAACGAACATGGCATCGGAACCACCAAAGTGCTAAGATGTATCTGAAGTATCTTGCTACACAATGGGTTTCAGGCATTTTCAAATAAAGCACTCACAGGCCGATACAGTACAGTGTGCTCCGACGGATCGCACTGTTAACCTGCCCTTCGACGCGTGTTTTCCGTTACCCCTTATTCAGTAAGGGGAGGAAAATGTGCATCCAACCCGCGGCACCATAATTGTACACAATATTCAAGGAGCAGTCTCACCACAGAGTGATACAGAGGTATTATGACATCCTCCATTTTATTTGCCATTCCCATCCTAATAATTCCAAACATTCTATTTTCTTTTTTGACTACCACAGCACACTGAACCAATGATTTCAATGTAATAACATCTATGATGCCTAGATCTTTTTTCTGGGTGGTAACTCCTAAAATGGAACCTAACACCGTATAACTACAGCAAGGGTAATTTTTTCCTATATGCATCACCTTGCACTTGTCCACATTAAATTTCATCTGCCATTTGGACACCTAATCTTTCAGTCTCACAAGGTCCTCCTGCAATTTATTATAATATGCTTCTGATTTAACTACTGTGAATAATTTTGTGTCATCTGCAAATCTGATCACTTCACTCATCATAACTCTTTCAAAATCATTTGTAAATATATTAAAAAGCACTGGTCCAAGTATAGATCCAACTCCACTGTTTACCTTTTTCCACTGTGAAGACAGACTATTTAATCCTACTCCCTTCAATCCACAAAAGCCAAAGAAAAGGTTTAATGAAAGATCTAGAATGGAAATGATAGAGAAACTTAAAACAGAGTGGGCTGGGCTGTTGCCTCTTGGTCATAGTGGCACTCTGTGAGAGGAGACATAAAATAATTTCTCTGTTGACTGTTACAGAGATTCTGTATTTTTCAACAGATAGGGGTTGGAGTGTCTCCATCTATTCTACCTATTATCAATAGGCACCAATACAATTTAAGAAGGATCCTTACAATACTATGAAAACCTCAAAACAAATCCTTCATGATACTTATATAACTGTTCTCTGTTCAACTCCCAGATCCTCATGTAAGAGTGCAAAAGATTGACTATTAACAAAACAATTTAACAAAAAAATTTAACAAAAAACTTTTTGTTGGAAGGAGCAGAACGTTTCATATGCATTATCATAAATCCCCACCAGGGGTAATATGACTGTTGATTGTAATCATAAACGTCCCACCTCCGACCATTATATGTGATGAATGTGCAAAATGTGCTACAATCCACAAGCTTTTTGTTGAATCATTTTTTATCTGTTACTATAAAACATTATGCATAATTAATTACGGTGAAATAAATCACTTCAATTTTAAGTGCTGTCAAACGCTCCTCGCAGCCTTGTGTACTAATCCCAACGAAGGGTAAAAAATCTCCAAAGCCGCTGATGACACAACCTAGAACGGCTTAATCGGCAGTCTCTTATGGCTTAGAAATAAGCTCGTACAACACCCCGACTTATCTGGTGGTTGAGCGGGTCACCGACGTAGCCACGTTTCAGGTCCACATTGAGACCTTTCATCAGGGAGTTTGTCTTCTTGCGATGTGTCGTCGGTCAGTGTTGAGCCATTGCCTGCTAGGTTCCTGGCGTGAGTCTTAAGACTCTATCCAAGGACTCACTTACCACATGGACTCTATCCAAGGATGGATACTTTTTAATATTCAGTCTGTTCGAAAGAAAGTGTCCATTGTATATGATCTGGAGCAATGTTATAATTGTGATTTATTTTATGCTTGACTGAATCATGGCTATATGAATCAGATATTGTCTTATTGAATCAACTCATTCCACCCAGTTATTCTATTTTCTCTCAGCCTCACCCTAATAGGTGTGGGTGTGAGCTATTAATCATCATAAAGAGCTGTTATATACTGGTGCAAGTTAACTTGACCATCGATCCTCCATTAGAAATTCTGTTGATTACTATTCTATAGTAAACCTTTGTCTGGTGTATTGCTCTCTCAAGATCTTGTCCAACATATGTCTAGAAACCTTGTCTTCTTTAAATGTTAATCCTCATCACACTGTTGTACTAACTGACTTTAATATGCATGTTGACCTTGATTCAGTGCCAACAGCTGTAGATTCTTTTCTCACAGCCATGTCTGGCCTGGGATGGGAACAGTTAATTGATTGTCCTACATCCAAACTTGGGCATACATTGGACTTGGTTTTCATGAATCCAAGCCTAATTGTTGAAGACACTCTACATGTGACCCACCAGATGGTTCCTTGATCTGACCATATCCTAGTTAATTAATGTCAAGTTTCAACTAGCATCCAGGCATCAACTCTTGAATGAGTCAGGATAGGAAGGCATTTATTTATTTATTTATTTATTTATTTATCAAATGAGGAAATGTTACTCCTGATTCATTTAAAGTGATTTTAATTACATGCTTGACTGCAATTCCTAAGGGATAATGTTGAGTCTGCTGCTAATCTGGAATTCCATTATTACAAGTATACTAGATGTGTTAGCACCAAAAAGATCCTTTAAAGCAGCGGTGAGTAAACCTTTTGAGCCGCAGCCCCCCTTCCATTAATGAAATTAGTTGGGCCTCCCAAGATGGGGTATTATATACATGTATATGTATGTATGTATATATGCTGTATATATATATATATATATATATATATATCAAGCATTCATACTTATACATATATACATGGGCAAATTTTAAATCGACCACTCGCGTAAAAAATGGGGATTACGTGCATGGCTGGGCATTGCGTGCAGAGAAAGGAGCGATCCATGGGGCAGGGTGGGGTGGAGCTGGAGGCAGCCGGTACAGCGGCCATTTGCCTCTGTGCTGAGGAAGTGTACGCCTGCTGCTGGCAAATGGACGCTGTACCGGCTGCCTCCAGCCCCGCCCCTCCCCACTCCCTGGACAGCCCCCTTTTCAGGCCCTGGCACTTATTTGCATACTGGGATTTACATATGCAGGGATTTAAAAATCTACCCGAATATGTATATGTCTGTGTTTGTCTGTTTCACTCTCTGTCAGTCTGTGTATGGGGTGTCTGTCCTATATGGGTACAGGATATCTGCCTCTATGCCCATGTGTATATGTGAACTTAGTCCTTTCAGCAACTTGACATGAAACTAAATGGGAGTTTTGAGCCACTGGTTGGCAGTGTGGTTGCCTGGTGAATATCCTTCATGTATATATGCTATGTATGTGTGTGTGTCATATTGCTGACATTGTCAATATGTATTTGTCATCCAGTTCTTTCCCTGTATCATTGATACAAGCCACTGTCTGACTCTTGATGTAAAAACTTACTTTGGATTAATCATGTACTGATAACCAGTCAATCTCTTCCCTTCCATGCTTGTTGAAAATTATTGAAAACGGTGGTGCTTTCCCTACTGACAGAATTCACTGAATAATACGTTGGAATTGATCCCTTTCAATTTGGTATTCTTAAAGTCATAATCCAGAGACCTTGCTATTATCAGCCTATGATACCATTGTACAAGGATTCGAGAGCAGCACTGAATATGTTCTGGTACTCCTTGACATTTCAACTGTGTTTGACACCTTAAATCATGAGATTATCCTAACCCAATTGCATTCTTTGGGAATTACTGGAACCATTTTGACTTCCTTTGTCTCTTATCCT
Source organism: Rhinatrema bivittatum (assembly GCF_901001135.1). Taxonomy (NCBI): domain Eukaryota; kingdom Metazoa; phylum Chordata; class Amphibia; order Gymnophiona; family Rhinatrematidae; genus Rhinatrema; species Rhinatrema bivittatum. Next base: position 557,261,879 of record NC_042616.1, on the reverse strand, counting down.
TCCAATAGGCTGCAACAAGTAAGGCTCAGTCCTGCATGTTCTGATTGGCATGACGTGAATAATGGAGGCTCCTCAGGGATCAGCTCTTTCCCCATCCCTCTTTAACATTCACTTAGCTCCTCTATGTAAGATCTCATGTCTTGGTGTTAACTATTGCTTATATGCAAATTACATTTAGTTTTGTGTTCAGAAAACTTCTTCCTGGTCAGGTTTTGTTATCTCTACATAATGGGGGGAATGTTCAGACTGGCCACATATCTGCAAAGTCCATATATACTTTTCATCCTGTAGACTGCACTAATTTTCACTTTGAAAATTGTCTAATGAATACACATTTACACCCACTATTTTGTGTTGGTAATATTTTTAATTAAAATTTTTCCATCCCTTTTAAAATAAAATTCCAATCTATCCACAAGCAAGTCTCTACCTATTGCTAGGAAAGCCTGTACATAGTGGCACTATAAGCATACTTTTACCCATATGTTGAATGGGGACATATTCAAAGACTATGTCATTGTGTAAAGCATTCTTATCTATTTCACCTACAGAAATAGGATTTGAAAATGTCCCTTATGGGTGAATTTTAAAAGCCATACACGCGGCACATCCAGGAGATACGGATATGAGTGAGACGAGTGTGGACCGTGCGGATTTTAAAAGGCCCACAGCCACACGCATATCTCCCGGTGCGTGCATTGGAAGGGATTTTGCAAAAAGGGGCGGGCTGGGGGAGGGGTATGAGCAGAGCATGGACCCCCTGGGACAGCACCATTATCTCATGGTTGTGCACATGCATGTGATGGAATCCGATGACCGCGTAAGTTGCTGTTGCTATGGACTGAGGGTAAGTAATAAAATAAAAAAACCTAGGGTAGTCAGCGGAGTTTCAGGGCCTCATTTTCCAAGAATTTTTCCCATAGACACAGAATGGGAGAAAAGCCTTAGTAAACCAGGCCCAGAGGTTGGGGCTAGTAGGGTAAAAGTAAGGCAGGTTAGGTAGGGGGTTTAGGAAGTCCGCTCCTTTACAGGGGTGAACTGGGAGGGAAAAAGGAAATAGGCTCTAAGGAGTCACCACGCGCATCTACTAAAATCCACCCACTTACGCGCTCGAGATGGCATTCACACGCACTTGCACACATCAATATAAAATCATGCACAAATGTGTGTGCGGGTAGCAGATTTTCTAACATGCATGCCTAGATGCGCGCATGTTATAAGATTGGTGCGTCCATGTGTGCACACCAGCAATTGTGCACACGTGTGCCTGAGAACAACTCTAAAAATCTGTCTTTTAAAGAGAAAAAAGTTTTAAATTCATTTATCTGTGTAAATTGTTGTTTACCAGGGTAAAAAGGCTTCCTCCTTGCCTTTGCCTTCCATATGTGCAGGTAAAATTATGTGAGCATATAATCCTCTCTAATTTCTCAATCAAAGTTCTCCAGTAGAAAAAGACAGTGACAGGGAGGAGGGGAAAAAAATGTAACAGCAAACAACAGCTTGCTCACTTTTACCAGGATTCTTCAAGATGGCATTCTGGCTGCAAATTTCTGCAGATTTGAACAGGAGTACAAATGCAATACATCTCCTGTGTGCCTACTATGTCTGAGCATGCAATTAGGGGGCTCAGTAACAACAAACAATTCAACACAGTAAAGGAATAGCAACAGATGAGTTTCTACTGAGGCAATCAGATAAGACCAACTAATTTTCACAATGTTTTATTTATTTATTGGATATTTAGTCTGCTTTTCGATACCACATTAGTATAAACATGCATGGATTCATACAATTATTTTCATAAAATGTAGTGTAAGACACTCTGCTAGTTCTGGATTTGTAAGACTTGCAATCCTTAAATGTTGCAGAGCTCAGCTCACTTCCTTTGCTCTGTATGCAAATACCAGTTCAATTTGGTTTCTGTATGTGTGCACAAGTTATTACAAATGCAGTCCTACTGTCTTCACCTGGAAATGCTTCCTGCAGGGCTAAAACATCAAACAGCAGGGAGGATGGACTTTTGCTCCTCTTGCAGCTTGCTTGCTTCTCAGTAACTCCAGGATGCCCATTTTTTTTTTTTTAAAGTATTAAGATTAGAGTTCTCCCACAGTCTTTAATTCAAAGCTTGGTTAGCTCCGGAAATGATTTCCACTGTACTCCTCTGCTTCTCTGATGGAGCAACTAACTTACAGCAGACAAAAAATCCATAATGATGACCAGAAAGATCTGTGGAAGTGTAGACCACCTGGCAATATAACTATGCTTTATTTAGTACAGTCACATGGGTAACTGAGAGTTTCAGGTTGTAGGGTTTCATTTTAATGCTTTTATTTAGGATCGTTCTTTAGTCATTAAAGTTTGTCAGGTAAATTTACAATGAATAGAGAAATTCAAAGGAAAGATTCCTTTAAGTAGAAAATAAATTGTATTCAACAGTTTACTAAGTTATTTAATGTAGCAATACCAAGGTTAGGTTAACTCTCTTTGAAGCAAGTGCCACTATGTTGTTATATACTGTAAATTCTTTAGCTATTCAAGATGTTTAATAACAATAATTTCTTTCTTCAGAGCAGAACATTAATACTAAACTAAATATATTTAACTTTGCAGAATATCAAAATCTGAGAAACCGGTTTCCTCAAAGTAAAGATTAATATCAGATAAGTACCCTCTCATACAATGTTCTATATTATTGTAAAAGTACTTTGTACCTTTAAATTAGTTCTAAAAGTTGATTCTTTCTATCAATTTTTGTCTTTCAGATGTAACCGTGAAACTCCGACAGGAACCTCACTGTTATGTGTGTGCTTTGGTGGGGGGTAAGGAGGCTAGGGCCATTGCTGTATGGTTCTTTTTTTAACTTTTAAACATTTTGTGGGTGTCAGGGTGGACTCGACATGTGGCTCCGAGTGGAGACAGGGATCAACACTGACTCCCACTCAACCTTCCAGTTTACCACATCTTTAATTTTTGGGGCCAGTAGCCCTTTAAGTCCATGGCAGTTCTGGGAGGTTGGGGGCTGCCATCATGTTAAAGGGCTGCTTCCTGTTTTCTTCGGTGCCAGGATGTTCAGACATGACACAAAAGAATGTGCCAAACTGCCACAATGGTTTTTCAGGTGAGGGGGTCCACTATCATGGTGATCCCCCCATGCAATAAGTAGGACCCCCTTCTGTGAGAAAACATTGTATCTTTAGTGCATCTAGGGGTTACTGAGATCTGGTATGTATTGTAACCTGATATGCATCTAGGGGTTACTGAGATCTGGTATGTATTGTAACCTGATATGCAGATCTTACACTAGCTAAGATATTGAGGTAATCGCTACAGCTAAACAAAGAAACTTCTAACAGTTGTACCCTATGTGAGATAGTTATCATTCATACCCATTCACACACTCTCTCTTCTGTTCTCTTTCTTTATTTCACCTCAGTTTCTCTATATTATTTTAAAGAAACCTATGGGTTTTATCAGCTCAATATAGTTTGTTTTAAGTTTTGTCTCTGCAGTAATAATTTGGTCAGCAATACATTATTTATTTATTTATTTATTTATTTATCTATCGAGTTTTATATACCGTCATTCGGTTTCGCCATCATAACAGTTTACAAAGGATCGATTTCTGTAGTCTTATATTTCTATATTCCTACAGACATACAATTATAACATGGCTTTTTTTTTAAAAAAAAATCTTTATTTATGAAGTTTTCAACATTACAACCCATAACATGAACATTGAAGGATACCATACTGTGACTTCAACAGTAACCAGTTTTTCCCTCCAATCCTTCAACCCTCCCAACTCCCTCTCCCCCTTCACCCCCTTCCCCTCTACTACCCCCCATTCCCCGCTATGCATGTTCCGAAACACCAAATGAGCAATACAAAAAAATGATAATAGTGTTAAGGGGTCTAAACCACATAGAATGGTCATATTAAGCAAAAAAGTTCAGATCATATTAAACAAGTTAGTTCATGGAGCGTGAGAATGACCATTAAAAAGTCTGAGGTGCCAGCCAAGCTGGTTCACTTCACTTAGCAAAGTCAAGGAGTTTGCTTCGAGCCTTTGGGTTGAGGGCCATTAAATACGGGGTCCAGACTTCGAGAAATTGGTCTTGCTTCCGAGATGAGACCGTTGCCTTCACCGTTATCTGTGCATAGACAACCATCTGATGTAGTTTTAGGCACCATTGAGTTAGGGTCGGCTGGCCTTTAAGCAGCCATTGAGTCAAAATTGTTTTGCCAGGAGCAGTCCCTTACACAATAGATGCTTAGATGCTAGAGGACTCACCCACAAGTCCTCTCTGCCGACCAGTTGTAGGAGACATAGCCGCGGGATCTGAGGTATGGCACAGTCTAAAAGATGACCTAAATAGCCCAGGACTGCAGACCAAAACTGACGAATAAGCGAACAGTCCCAGAAATTATGCTGAAGCATTGCATCCGCTGCCCCACATTTAAAGCAAGATGAAGAGGTGGACATCTTCCATTGAAACGCCTGTAAGGGAGCCACATATATTCTATGTAATGTCTTGAATTGAACTACCCATAGTAGTACATTTTCTGTACAATGGACAATCACCTTAAAACAGCCTGTCATTTGCTGCGGAGTAATCTGGCATTGCAGGTCTCTCTGAGATTGCAGGTCAGAAAAAGAACGTAAACTAGTACCTGAAGAGTCGAAAAGTTGCTCAATATGGGTAAGGCCCAGGTCTGCCCATTGACAGAAAACCAAATAATCCCAACTCGGGGGAAATGTTGGCAATCCCTGGAGAGTCGCACAGTGCAATATCTGCCAGGGTATAGATAATTGAGAACACAGTCTTTTCTATACTGTCCGACAAGCCACAACATAGGGAAAGGCCCGTATATGCAAGGGTAAGCTAGACCTCGGGGCTATTAGGAGATTGCTGATTGCAATAGGTTTACACCAGTCCCGAAGCAGTTCCCTTGGTATAAAGAGACTCATCCCACGCAACCAGTCCTGAATGTGGCAGAGCAAACTGGCTCTGTTGTATTGATGAATATTGGGGCAAGCAAGACCACCTTCCGGCAAAGGTCGCATAAGCGAGCGCATACTAATTCTCACTTTTTTATTCTTCCAAAGAAAGCGTTGACACGCTGCATGTAGTTCCATGATGTGAGGCTTACGAATCCAGAGAGGCAGCATATGCATAGGGGTAGATTTTAAAAGAAGCGCGATCAGCCTACTTTTGCTTGCGCATCAGACTCAAGCAAAAGTACGCTGGATTTTAGTAGATACGCGCGGAGCCGCGCGTATCCACTAAAATCCTGGATCGGCGCGCGCAAGGCTATCGATTTTGTATAGCCTGCACGCGCCGAGCCGCGCTGCCTCCCCCCGTTCCCTCCCAGGCCGCTCCGAAATCGGAGCGGCCTCGGAGGGAACTTTCCTTTGCCCTCCCCTCACCTTACCCTCCCTTCCCCTACCTAACCCACCCACCCGGCCCTGTCTACAGCCCCCCCTTACCTTTGTCGGGGGATTTACGCCTCCCGGAGGGAGACGTAAATCCCCGCGCGCCAGCGGGCCTGCTGCGCGCCGGGCCGCAACCTGGGGGCGGGTACGGAGGGCGCGGCCACGCCCCCAGGCCGTAGCCACGCCCCCGTACCCGCCCCCAAAACGCTGCCGACATGCCCCCGGAACGCCGCGACGACCGGGCCCGCCCCCGACACGCCCCCCTCCGAGAACCCCGGGACTTACGCGAGTCCCGGGGCTCTGCGCGCGCCGGGAGGCCTATGTAAAATAGGCTTCCCGGCGCGCCCCATAATGTATAGCCATTTAGGCAGCTCAATCATTTTAAATAGTTGTATCTGCCCAGAGAGGGATAGAGGTAAAGTCATCCACTCCGACAGTTTTTGTTTCGTTTTTGCAAGTAACGACAGGATATTAGCAGCATTCAAACGAGTGATATCAATCGGTATATGAATACCCAGGTATTTCATCTCGGAGGTAACCCATCGTAATGGAAAAACTCCGGGCCAGAGTGCCCTGACCGAACCTATTACATCAATAGCTTCAGATTTATCTCTGTTTATTTTTAATCCTGAAAAAAACCCAAACTGGGCTTGTAACTCAAGGACTCTAGGTAATGAAATAACTGGGTTTACAATAAAAATTAAGACATCATCTGCAAAAGCAGCAATCTTAAACTGTGTCCCGCCCACCCGCAGCCCCTCCACCTCTGGATCTTCCTGAATGATCCACAATAGGGGATCTAGCGACAGAATATAAAGCAATGGTGATAGGGGACATCCCTGTCGCACTCCTCAGCAAAGCTCAAAAGGGTCGGACATCAGGCCATTGGCTATGGCTACAATCATGGATTGAGGGTGTTGGCAAAGTGCTGAGATGTTATGCAAGACATCTCCTTGGAAGCCATACCTCTGAAGAACAGAGAACAAATAATCCCAAGCCACCCGATCAAAAGACTTTTCGGCATCAAATCACACAGCCAAGGCCGGGATGCGCTGGGCCATGCAATGGGACATCGCAATCCATAAACTTAATAGATGTCTACTGGCCTTCTTCCCTTTCACAAATCCTACCTGGCTGCCTGATATGAGAGAAATTGATCTTTGAGAACAATTTCACATCGTAATTCAGCAATGAGATCGGTCTGTACGAGGCAGGGCTAAGGGGGTCTTTACCACCTTTTGGGAGAACAGTAATATACGCCATTGTGGCTTCAGCAAAGAACCCATTGTGTGATATGTCCGCAAAGTAAGAGTGTAAGGAGTCCGCAACCTCTGTTTTCAATAACTTATAGAAATCAGCATTAAGCCCAGTTGGGCCCGGTGCTTTATGGGATTTACTGGTCCCAATATTCTCCCAGATTTCTTGCTTTGTAATAGGGGCATTCAAGCTTTGCAGCTGCACATCACTTAAGGTAGGTAGGGACATTTTCGAAAAAAAACTAGTTTCGGCAGCATTAGCCTGGGGAGAGATATCGTTTGTATAGAGGCTTTCGTAGAATTTCCTAAAGATCGCACAAATTTGAGTTCCCAAAGTCTGTCTGACACCCGCTGCATCTTTTAGGGCTGGGATGAACGCCACCCCCCGCTGAGCCCGAACCTGGTTTGCCAAGATTTTTCCCATCTTGTTGCCATAGCGATATAGGTTATGGGAAGATTGTAAGAGGTCGTTCTGCGTTCGTTGATGGATGTAACAGTTTAAAGTGTATAAGAGATCTCTATAATTGCACTTACTGAGTGGAGAGGGATGGGCGATAAATTGTCTTCAAGCCTTTTTCACCTCCTCCCCCAACTCGACAATCTGCCTGTTAGCTAATTTGCATTGCCTTATGACATAAGCTATGATTTCACCACGCATGGTGGCCTTGCCCGCCTCCCAGAATAAGGCCAGTTGGTCCACATGCTGTGCATTATTTTGGGTATACTCCATCCATTTTCCCCGAAGATAAGTATGGTACCCCATATTGTTTGCCAAATGGGCGGGAAAGCACCAACGCAGACGATTTGGCTTTGGGCCCCCAAGCTTAACATCAACCCATATCATGGTATGATCAGAACATTTTTCCGGTCCCATCTCAGCCGTATCAAGAATATTAAAACACTGAGGAGAGACAAAAAGGTAACCAATTCGGGACATAGAGAGATGAGCCCTCGCTATGTGGGTATAATTACGCAGCTCCGGGTGGAGAATTCTCCAGGGATCTACAAGGTGTACTTGTTGACAAAAATACAGCAATCCCCTATTCTGCCCCTGACGATGCCCCTGGCCTGTAGAAGACCTGTCAAGACTGGCATCCATTACATGGTTAAAATCCCCGGCCACTAATAATAAACCTTTTTGGTGAAGGGTAATGAATTGAATCAGATTAATGAAAAAGCCATGTTGGTAGGAGTTAGGGCCATAAACACTGCATAGGGTGACGTCTATGCCATATAACTTCCTCATAACCAATACATATCTGCCCTCAGTGTCCAAAAAAGTTTGGGCCCCTTCAAACACCACATTTTTCCCAATTAATATTGCCACTCCCCCTTTCTTCTGCACAGCCAGAGAATAGTACACTTGAGCCACCCAGTCCCTGGCTAATTTTTGACTTTTTCCCGCTGTTAAATGTGTTTCCTGGATAAGTGCAATTTTAGCTTTATGGCTCCTTAAGGCTTGTAACACTTTAGCCCTTTTGATTGGGGAGCCAAGACCAGCCACATTCCAAGAGATGCAGCGAAGGGTCTCAGCCATAGTCTTTAGTATAAAAGTAAGCTATTCGGGTACTAGCTCGATCTCTCGGCCACCACCAAGCCCACCCCTCCCAGCCTAAGGGCAGGCCCCAAACAATGCCGCATATTTTTTTTCAAATCATGGCATAGCGGATGTTCATACACAGCTCCAAGATGCTTCCCACACTGTATCTCTAAAAAAGACATAATGCATAGCAGTAAAATCCCCCCTCCCCCACCAACCCCCCAATTAACAAACACACCCACACTTCTATCCTCCATTAATAGGAGGAAGGAGACCACCTGTTCCACCTTTCTCCAGCTCCCCAGCCAACATTGGAATCAAAATGCAAATTCAGAAACTGTTCAAGTGAAACGAAAACTGTGCGCTATACCCACCCCTCCAGCATACATGTGAGGCTGGTAGGCTTCCCGAGAGAGTTCTACCAACATACAGATTAATCAGTTCCTCAGCTCTCTCTGCGGTCAAATTCACCTAGAATCCACTTTTTCAATTATAAATTGTTGTGCTGCCTCCGTTGAGTCAAAGCTATGCCACGTGCCATTATGTTCCATTCGCAGCCGGGCTGGGTATTGGAGATTAAATCTGAGCTTCCTTTAAAACAAATCAGCGCAGATGGGAGAGAATTCTCTGCGTTTGGCCGAAACAGCTGCTGAATAGTCTTGGAATATCAGAACTTTGTTATTCTCAAAAAGCAGAGACTCACATTTACGATTTTTCCACCGCTGCACAGGGGCTTGGGGGGCCGGCGGCCATCTTGGCTTTGTTCTGCCGGCCCGTGATTTTTTCTTTGAGCTTCGGTTTGGCCGACATGGTGGGTTCGTCGGTTCGAAAAAAAGACGCAATCATCTTCTGCGTCCCCTGTTCTATCTGAGATGCCACTTAGTTCTCAAATCTTGTGCCAGAAAAGCATTGCAAATGGCGGGGGAGCCGGGAGTATGGTCTGTCGCAGCCTACCAGCTCATCAGGTCACGTGGTCTCCTGGCTTTTTAAACATACGAGTGTATACTCTTTCAAGAGTCTTTCAGGTATAGGCTGATCTCTTTTTTTTTAAGTCATTGGTCTAGTGTTCTTGTGAGCTTTGGTAAGCTTTTGTAAACATCCATGTTTTTAGCTCTTTTTTTGAATGTTTTTAGATTCTGTTGTGTTCTTAGTTCCATTGGGAGGGAGTTCCAAAGCTTGGGGCTTCCTAGGGATTTCGCTCTCTTCCGAGTTGTGGTAAGTTTGTGGCAGATTGGTGGGTTTTTTAGTAGGCCTTTGTTCGCTGATCGTAGATTTCTGTTTGGTGAGTGGGGTTTTATGAATGCACTGAGCAGTTTTTTGGGTTTTTTTTCATATATTTTGTGAATTATGGATAGTACTTTGTAGTCAATCCTGTATTTTATTGGCAGCCAGTGTAGTGAGATGAGGGTTGGAGTAATAGGATCAAATTTTCTTGTTCCGGTGAGAATTCTGGCAGCTGTGTTTTGTAGGATTTGTAGAGGTCTGATGGTTGTAAGAGGTACTTGAATAGTAGAGAGTTGCAGTATTCCAGGTTGGAGAAAATGAGTAGTTGGAGTAGAGATTTGAAATCATTGTGTGACAGGAATGGTTTTAAATGTTGTAGTGTTAGGAGTTTGTGATATCCATCTTTGATTTTTGTGGATATGTGGTTCTTGTAGGATAGTTCTTTGTCAATTATGACTCCAAGGTTGCGTGCATGGGTGACAGGCGATATCGCTGAGTTATGATTCAGTATTTTGAGTGGTGGCATGAACGTAGGATTGTTTTTCTGTCCATCATGATTATTTCAGTCTTATCTATGTTTAAGATGAGTCTCTTGTTGTTTAGCAGTTGTTTTATTTTTGTGAGGTAGCTGGCTTGTTTTTTTGTAGGTGTTTTCTAGAGAGTTTTGTATTGGGATGAGTATTTGGATGTCATCAGCATATATGAAATGGTTCAGTTTAAGTTTTGCTAGGAATTGACAGATCGAGAGAAGATAGATATTGAATAGTGTCGCCGATAGTACGGAACCTTGTGGAACTCCTGTATAAAGGTTTATTTTCTTTGATAGTGCGTTGTTGATTGAAACCCGGTATGTCCTTTGAGATAGATATGATGTGAACTATTGCAGTGTTTTTTTCCTTTAATCCGATTTCGGCGAGGTGGTCAGTCAGTATTGAATTGTTTACTGTATCAAATGCTGCTGACAGGTCCAGTAGGATTAGAATGTAGCTGTGGCCTTTGTCAAAACCTTTGAGGACGGTGTGATTTAGTGATAGTAATAAGGATTCGGTGTTTAGTTCTTTCCTAAAGCTGAATTGCGTGGGGTGAATAATGCTGTTCATTTCTAGGTGGTCACTGAGTTGTGATTGGATGAATTTTTCAATGATTTTGGCAATGAATGGTAAATTTGATATTGGCCGGTAGTTTAGTGGGTTTTCCGGATCGAGTTTGGACTTTTTCAGGATGGGTTTGATAATTGCTGATTTTAGGCAGTCGGGGTAGATTCCTTCGGTGAGTGATAGGTTTACAATTTCTGTTAATGTTTTGGTTATTGATCGTTCAATTGCTTTGATTGTTTGTATTGGTATGCTGTCGTTGGGGTGCTTGGCTGGATTCATTTTTTTGATGATTTTTTGTACTTCAAGTGATGATGCTGGGTCAAAGTTGGACCAACTTGATGTTTGGTTGATTAGAATTTTTGAGTCTTGCGTGTTGTTGTTGATGTTGTTGTTTCTAAGGTTTTTTATTTTTTCATTAAAGAAGTCTGCCAGGTCTTTGCTTGATAGTTTGGCATTTGGTGTTTTCTGTTCATTGGCAGGCTTGGTTAGGTCATGTATGATATTGAATAACATTTTTGGGTTGTGTTGAAATTCATTTATTTTTTTTTGTGTAGAATTCTTTTTTTGCGGTATGTATTAATTTTTTATAGTATGCTAAGTGTGCTCGGTATGCATTCAGTTGTCTCTCTGGTTTGTTATTCCTCCAGGTTTTTTCTTTTTTTCTGAGTTCGCGTTTGGCTGCTCTGATGTTTTCGTTGTACCATTGGTTTTGGTGCTTAGGATTTCTTATTGTTTTCTTTATCGTGGGGTTTATCTTCACGGCTATTTCTTTAGTGATGTTGAGCCATGATGAGGTGGCATTTTCTGCATTAGATAGGTCTAGGTTTGTTAGTTCTGTTTGTAGATGTTCTTGGAGTGTCTCTATGTTGAAGGGTGGTCTGTAGGAGAATGATGTAGGTGGATTTTTTTCTGGTGTCGGTATACAGTTGGAGGATAGGCTGGTGTATATTAGCGAGTGGTCTGACCATGGTGCATTCATGGTATTTGTGTGGTAGTTAGAACATGTGTCCGTATTGATGAAGATGAGGTCTAGCGTGTGCCCTGCTTTGTGTGTTGGGTCTTTGATGATTTGATTAAGACCAAGTGTTGATAGTGCGTCTATTATCATTTTGCATGTACTGGAGTGTGGAGTTGTGTTGATGTGGATGTTAAAGTCTCCTAAGATGATGATGGGTTTGTTGATTGTGAGCTTGGATAAGAGAAATTCTATTATTGTTGAGCAGTTCTTATCCAGTAAGTTGGGAGGGGCAGTATACTAGGCATATTTGTAGTCGTGGTGAGTCAAAGAGTGCAATTTCTAATGGTAGGTTGACGTTGGTTTGGAGTAGTTTCATCTGCAGGTTCTTTTTTTTTGTGATTAGCATTAGACCTCCTCCTTTCTTTTTTGGTCATGGGATAGAGAACATTCTGTAGTTGGGGTTCTTTATTTGGTTGATTAAGACAGTGTCTGTGTTCTTTATCCATGTTTCCATTATGGCTATGAAATCTGGTTTGTGCTCGTTGAGTAGGTCGGATATGACAGGTATTTTTTTGGCTATGGAATGTGCATTGAATAGGAGGAATGATAATGCTATGTAGTTGCTGGAGGACTTGGTGTTGATTCGGGTGAAGTTTTCTTGTTGGTAATTGGAAGCTTTCTTTGTTTCTTCCTTTTTTTATGTTACTTTCTGTTGTTTTTCGGTGTTTTCTTTCTCTCTTGTTTCCTTTTGTAGGTCATTCTTGCTTTTTTTTTGAGTAAATGTGACTCGAGTTGGGTGTTGTCTGTTGGTTCGGTGCTTTCCATTTCTTGTTTCTGTGTGTTTCTTTTGCAATCATTCCTGGGGTTGTTGCAGCTAAGTTGAGGGGAGTTGCACAAGGGGGGCGCATGAAGGGGCACACAAAGGGGCATGCCCCTTTGTTCGTGCTCCTTCATGCACGCGACACCGTATCTGAGAGCCCAGGTTTAAAGGTCTCTCCGTTCGTGCCTTGATGACGACACTATGACGTTGGTGTGAGCATGCCAGCGTCGAAGTGGGGGGGTCGGCGTCAGGTTGCAGATCGCAGCTCACCTTTCCCTGTTGGGGGGCTCTTCCAGTCAGGAAATGCTCCAGCGATGGGGCTCCTGCCCCGAAGATCAGTCGTGGGGCTCCTGCCCTAAAGTTGAGTGGGTCCTTCGCTGGAGCGGGGGGGCACCTGCTTTATTTTTTCAGTCCTCTTGCACAGTCTTATAGACTGACTTAGAACAAAACCCAATCCTGTTATACTCTTGGCACTTTTGGACTCACTCCGTAGGGTTTGACTGTTTAAGTACAATTTTGATACATGCAGTAAACAGATGTATCTTCCTTTTATAATTTGACATTATTAATAGGAAAGACTTATTCAGAGGACACCTAATTTATATACACCATTTTCCACCTTTTTTTCAAACAATTATAAATTCTGAGAATAATAGAACTTCAATGTTGAAAATCTTTTTCTCTAATTATCCCATTCACTGTTCTTTCATTCCACTGGCTATCAATGCTGATAAAAGTATTGTGGATCTGTTTTTTAATTTACTTTTATCAATGTAATCACTTCCTCATATCTTTTCAAGTTACTGAGACTTAGAATAATTCACACTCATTCACACACACACACACACCTAAAAGTGTTTCTTCACAATTATTTATGTTTTGTGTGATTAACTAGGCCTCAGGGAGAATAGAGGCACCATAGCTCTTCTCCCATCAAAGATCAGTGCAGCTCTCTCAATGTCTTATTTCTAAGGAGATTCCTACTCTCAGTGATGTCATTGCCCAAAATAGTACTTGTCTAATCTATTTTGTCTATATAGCTCCATATATTGAAAAATGTAAACCAATCAGCCCATGTACATAGGGGATAAAATAATTTTGGAAATATTAATATTTTCTATAATTCAATAAAATAAATTAAAATTAATTGTGCTTTGCCTAAGTAAAGGTATAATTACGCTGGCCTCTCAGCATCTTGGCTTCTAGTAACTGTTCCATCACCATGGAGTCTCCATGGTTACGGCTTTCCTTGTTACCATTTTTTTATTAACTGTTTTTTGTTTGCTGTAATCCTCATCAGACAGGTTTTCTGAGAGAAAGTGGAATAAAAATCTTGTAAATAAAAAAAATAAAGCCCTGCTTCCTCAGCTGACTGACATCATTTTTTAATAATGGCCAGCATCAAAATTCAAAATAAATATGAATAAACCTACCCAAATAAAGTATTTATCCCCTCAAAAACACAAAGTGCTAGATTTTTAAAAAACACATGCGTGCGTCCATGTGCGTACACTGCCCGGTGCGTACACATGGACCTGCAATTTGATAACATGCACATGCTGGCACATGCATGTTATAAAATCCCGGGTGGCGTGTGCAAGGGGGGGTAGAATAAAACAAAATCGTGTGGCGATGAGATTGGGGCCTTCCCCAGTTCCCTCCCAGTCCGCTCCAATTAAGGAGCGGACTGGGAGGGAACTTTCCTACCCCCTATCCTAACATCCCTTCCCTTCCCCTCTCCACCCCATTCTCTAAAACCCTTTAAAAAATTTTTTTACCATTTGTTTTTTACCATTTGTTTTGCAAGTTACAGCCGGAGTGCAGGAGGTCGCTCCCGGACCCCCGCTGGACTTTTGGCAAGTCTTGTGGGGGTCAGGAGGCCCTCCCAAGCTGGCCAAAAGTCCCTGGGGGTCCAGCGGGGGTCCGGGAGCGATCTCCTGCATGCGGGCCGTATTGCCAATATTCAAAATGGCACCAGTGCTACCTTTGCCCTGTCACATGGTAAGGGCAAAGGGCCATCAGCGCCATTTTTTTTAGCACAGCTGATAGCGTGGGAACGGGAGATCGCTCCCCGCAGCCCCCCTGGACCACCAGGTATGTGTAAAATGTTTTGGGGTTGGGATCGGGAGAGTGGGGGAGGTTAAGGGGGTACTTTTAAAGGGTTGGGGTGGGGTTTTTTTATCGGCGCGGGCCTCACTAATAAAAATTAGTGATGTGAATTGGAATCGGAACCGATTCCAATTCACATCTCGTAACGATCAGATTCCCCCCCCCCCCCCCCAGCCGAACCTGATCGTTAAAATGATCGGGCACACAATTCACATCCCTATTGTTTAGTATTAAATTGCAAAGTTAGATTTGATGATGTTCATTCCAACAGTTACATTTGTAATTAATTACCACATTTTGTGCAGATGAACTAGTTGTTGGATAATTTTGAAAGAAAGCAACAAGAATCTGTGGCGATGTAAATGAAACACAGAATGGAGTTTGATTCTAAATGTGTTATGCCCGTCGGTTGCAGATGGCTGTGACCGCACTTACGTCCTGCACTGTTCTCCAGCCCTCCCCAGGTCTGCTCATGGCACAGGCCAATCTCTACCGCCACGTTCCCCATGGCTCCTCGTGGCGGCCAAGACATGGCTGCCACCCATGTCATCTCCGAGTCTTCCTAAGCGCGCGCACGCCACCGGGCCCTCCTTTGAAGCCTTTTTGGCGGGAACCTCGGGGGTGTCCCGGCTTGATTATGTCATCAGATCAAGGTACTTAAGCTCCACTTTTGCCCTCAGCTAACTGACTTGGCAACAAGTTTCTTTCATCTCTACTAGCTCCTGCTTAGTGTTCCTGTGGCTATGCTATTGGACTCCGTTGGACTTTAGACTCTGTCTGGTACCCGCTCCTCAGGGGCCAGTGGGCGCTCTCTACAGGGACCTTGTCTCCTGGCCTCCCCGCTCCTTGGGCTGGCCCTGCGCTTCCAGAAATCCTACTCTGCAAGGCTCCTTGCTCCTTGGGGCTGCCCCCTGGAACACCGTTACCATTCGAGAGTTTACTTTAGTGCTTCCCCGCTCTTCTGGGTTGTGGCTACGTGCTGTGTTGAACTGTCAGCGCTTCCCTGCTCCTTGGGGCTGCACCCTCATACTTTACAAGAGACTCTCAGCACCGTCCTGCTCCTCGGGGAAGTTCTCTCGTGCTACTCTGCAACTGTCCACGGCTCCCCACTCCTCAGGGCATGCTTACGCGCTACTAAAGACTGCTATCACTTCCCCACTCCTCGGGGCTGTGCTTCTCCATCATACAGACACTGACTGTGCTCCCCGCTCCTGGGGTTTCAATGTACATCATCATCAGAGACCTGACTCGGGCATCCCTGCTCTGCGGGTTGGCCTACGTCACTACAGCTGTACCTCCCTCACTCCACAGCTCCACCCCTCGGGGGCTGTCTCTTTGGTATACCTCCTGCATGCAGTCTCAAACCTTCTCACTCTGTGGCCTGCCTGGCGCCTTCCTCCTCGGGGGTCTCAGTCCAGGTATTATCTTCAGCCTGCTTGTCTACTCGGGAATCCCTCCTGGCTCCTCGGGACCTTGCCACAGTCTCACCCAGAGCTCCCTTCTGTACCTGACCTCGCTTCCCGACAGTGTGGGCCTGTGTGACTCCTCCCCACAGGTAGTAAGAACTCATACCTCGGGCCAAGGGTGCACATACCCACAAACCATAACAAAACTATCCAAAATATATTTCTGTTGATTGTATGAAAATTGCATTAATAAAACAAAATGAATATGTTTATGAGAGTTTTGGTAAATTTATTGTAACCCCCTGGGAGCAACTCACACCCCAAGCCCCCGCTAGAGTAGTCGCTAATCTGGCCTTCTAATATAAGGAGTGTTTGCTAGCAGTGGGGCTAAAGGTTTACAAGAATAAAGAATTAGAAACCAAAAGTTGAAATTTTATACCTTTTTGATCATTAGGTAAATGTACACTATCTTAATGTACTTAGGGAGAAAACACTCAGACTCAAACTGGTAGAGTTAGAGTTCATGCCCACTAAAAAAAATGTTTCTTAACATTTTTCCCAAGCAAACCATTCATCTCCTCTCCTTCCAAACATCTTCTTATTCAGACTCTTTAAAAAAAAATTCCCAACAATTTCAAATGAAAACAAAATTGTATTAGTCTAAAATGTAACATTCTTCCAAATATAAAGGTTTCTTTCCCTTGTTGGATCTATTGGAACATCTAATTTCCATTGACCCAAATTTGACTTCAGGAGTCCAAGGAACCCCTGAAGAATCATAATAAACTTCGTTGGTAACAATATACCACTTTCGTTTAGGGGAAATAGAGCTTTCAGTACCTTCCTTCGCTTCTGGTTCCATTGAACCAACTGACCTTAGAGAAGTTGGAACATCAAATTTTACATTTTCACATGTAACATATTTAGTTTCATTCACATGTACTACTTTGCTGTTTCCCATGTCATTACATATCTTTAGTAAATTTCTCTCTTGACCAAATAATTCTAATATTTGGTAGGGCTGGCGTTCCCAAATATCCTGCAACTTATGTCTGGAACGATACCCTCTCCTCCTCACCAAGACCCAGTCCACAACTTGGAGGTTCACCTTAGTTAGTGGCTCGAGTATCATAAGTTCTCTTAATTTTTTCACCAGCTTTTTCAGATGTTATTCTAGCAATTTCTCATATTTCTCTTAATTTCAGCTGATGCACCATGGACCAGTCAGTCAAATCTTTAATTTTGATATCATTGTCCATACTGTTATCATGTGCAGATAATAAGGATTCCCTCCCTAAAAACAGCATTGCAGGCGTGTACCCTGTAACGGAAATAGAGAACTATTATAGATTTGATTTACTTCTGTCAGGTATTCTGACCAGCATTTCTTTTTATATTTCCCCAACATTCTCAGCAACTGGTGCATTGTGCGATTGTATCTCTCACAATGACTGTTCCCCTGGGGGTGTTAGGGTGTCGCACGTGATTTTGATATGCCATACCATTTACACATTTCTCTTATAATCTCATTCTCGAGTCGGTTTGGATATCCGTTGAATGGAGTCGGTTTGGATATCCATATACTCCGATCCAGTGTTTGATGAGTAGTTTCACAGTGGTATTTGCAGTTTGATTTTTCACAGGAACAACTATGGTAAAATGTGTAAACATGTCTGTTATAACTAGGGCATTCTCAATACCTCTAGTATCTTTGTCCAAAACGGTGCAGTCTACTGCTACCACTTCCAAAGGTTAATTCACTGTAAACATCCCCATAGGTGCTACTTCCTTGGGACATGATTCTTTGGTATAAATGCAATTTCGACAAGATTCCACCCAATGTTTTACATCATTAAATACATTTATCCAAAAATAGCATTTTCTAATCATCTTGGAAGTTATTTCGGGTCCATAATGCTTCCCATGATCATGATAAAGCTCTATAATTTCATTTCTCCAAATTCTAGGTACCACTAATTGATGTATTTTTTCTCCAGTTGTGGGATTCTTGATTTTTCTAAACAAAATTTTATCCTTCATAATTAGGTTAACACGATGGCCCCATAATTTCTTTTGATCCCAAGTCAATGATTTTATCTCCAATGTTTGATTTTGTTCCAGGGCATTTATGACCTTAATCAAATCAGAATCTTGTCTTTGTTCCGTAATAATTTCAAAATCAGTATAGATCTGATTTATTTGGCACACATATTGAGGTAGAGCTTCAAAACTTTTGTTCGCGCCGGTGGCGCGAACAAAAGTACACCAGATTTTATAAGATACACGCGTAGCCATACGTATCTTATAAAATCCGGGATCGGCGTGCGCAAGGCTGCACAAAATCGGCAGCCTGAGCGCACCGAGCTGCGCAGCCTGCCTCCGTTCCCTCCGTTCCCTCCGTTCCCTCCGAGGCCGCTCCGAAATCGGAGCGGCCTCGGAGGGAACTTTCCTTCCACATCCCCCCACCTTCCCCTATCTAACCCACCCCCCAGCCCTACCTAAATCCCCCCCCTACTTTTGTTGTTAGGGGGACTTGGGACTGCCCTTCCGGCCTGCCCCCGAACTGTCGCTCACCCCCGGACCCGCCCCGGACTGCCCCCTGCCCCCAGACTCGCCCCTCAGGCACACCCCCCGCCCCTTTTACGAAGCCCCGGGACTTATGCGTGTCCCGGGGCTTTGCTCGTGCCGGTGGCTTATGCAAAATAGGCACGCCGGCACGCGAGTGCCCTGCGCGCGTAAATCCAGGAGGATTTACGCGCGCAGGGGTTTTAAAATCTACCCCATTGCTTGTAGGGACTGTAGTTTGAATTTTAGCCTGCACTTTCTTTACTGGACATGATGAATGAGGATCATTATCAAAAACCCAAAAATCTTTCTCATCCTCTAGGGTTTCATTTTCTTCTATGCCAGTAGGTAATCTAGATAGTACATCAGCATCTTGGTTAGCGGGAGGTGATATCCTTCTGTAAGGGAGTTTAAATGGTGCCACAGTTCCGGTGTTGATTTCATGTGTAATCAAATTTGTATAACCAATGTCATTATTATTGACTGAAAATACATGTCTATGTTTCAATAGTAATTGTTTTAATTTCCTTCCTTGTTCAGCCATTAATATATCCCAATCTACCTTTACAGGTGGTAGCTCTTCTCCCTCATTCATAGCAGTTATCCACAGACCACAAGATGTTAATGCAGTAGGAGGCAATTTCTCTTTAGAGACTTCATTTTCCGTCACTCTGTTCAATACTGTCTCAGTAGCAGCATTTCTTGACTCCATTCCTGGAACTCTTGGTATACTCTTAGGGGTAGATTTTCAGACGAGCGCGAACAGCCTACTTTTGTTTGCGCTCCAAGCGCAAACAAAAGTACGCTGGATTTTAGTAGATACGCGCGTAGTCGCGCGTATCGGCTAAAATCCTGGATCGGCGCGCGCAAGGCTATCGATTTCGTATAGCCTGCGCGCGCCGAGCCGCGCAGCCTACCCCCGTTCCCTCCTAGGCCGCTCCGAAATCGGAGCGGCCTAGAAGGGAACTTTCCTTTGCCCTCCCCTCACCTTCCCCTCCCTTCCCCTACCTAACCCACCCGCCCGGCCCTGTCTAAACCCCCATCCTACCTTTGTCGGGGGATTTACGCCTCCCGGAGGGAGGCGTAAATCCCCGCGCGCCAGCGGGCCTCCTGCGTGCCGGGCCGCGACCTGGGGGCAGGTACGGAGGGCGCGGCCACGCCCCCGGGCCGTAGCCACGCCCCCGTACCCGCCCCCAAAACGCTGCCGACACGCCCCCGCAACGCCGCGCGCTCCAGCCCCGCCCCCGACACGCCCACTCCGAAAACCCCGGGACTTACGCGAGTCCCGGGGTTCTGCGCGCGCCGGTGAGCCTATGTAAAATAGGCTCACCGGTGCGCAGGGCCCTGCTCGCGTAAATCCGCCCAGTTTTGGGCGGATTTACGCGAGCAGGGCTCTGAAAATCCGCCCCTTATTTTGTTGGATAGCTAGCAGAACGTTACTAACACCACTTAACCTATGAACCTCTGTCATATTGGACAAATCTAAAAATAATTTCTCTAAAAGCTTTAAAATATTCATTCCTACAATTCCATGAATCCTTTCTCGATGCAATCCAATTTTATTTTCTTCCTCCAGATTATCTCATGATAAAGACACATCGATCACGAATGTCTTGCCCAAAACATTTGACTTCTATTATTATGCGTCCCAATACAGGCAAGTCTGTCCCATTAGCAGCTAGAACAGAAATGGCATCAGTTCCTCTCATTTTATGCGTCTCGCCAAAATTCTGATAATAAAAACTGTCAAATAAGTTAGAAACTTCGGATCCATTGTCAATCAGACATTTATTTATTTATTTATTTAGCATTTTTCTATACCGACTTTCCAATAACAAAATTATTGATCAATTCGGTTTACATTTTAAACAATAACAACAATGACAAGTAAATGTCTTACAATGAACAGGTCGAATTAACTTGGATTAAGATATAAGGGGGTAATAACATAATTAACATGAGCGGTGCCTAATATAGGCTAGAGGCTGGGTTTTAATGATAGACTGCCGAAGATAAGAGACTGCCAAAGATCATGTGATTTCTAGAGAAGATCTATATAGTTCTCTAGCGTGTTACCACTGAGGGGATATTGGCAGGGATATTTCGCAGGTTGATGTTATGGGAAAGCTTGGTTGAATAACCAAGTCTTGAGTCTTTTTTTAAATGTAGTGGAGCATTGCAGTGATCTGAGCTCTGCTGGGAGAGAGTTCCAGAGTTTAGGCCCAGCTGTGGAGAAAGCTCTTTTACTTAATGCTGATTTCATCGGTGGAATTTGAAGGTTGTTTTTGTAGGCTTGTCTCACTGGTCTGGAAGATGTGTGGAGTTGGAGAGGGAATGTGAGCTCGAGTGGTGCCAGGTTGTGTATTGCCTTGTGGGTTACTGAGAGCACTTTGAATAGTATTCTGAATTTGACGGGAAGCCAGTGTAGGCTTTTTAAGATGGGTGAGATGTGGTCTCTTTTGTTGGACTTGGTTAAGATCCTCGCTGCAGCGTTCTGCAGCATCTGTAGCGGTTTTATGGCGTTGGCAGGGAGACCCAGTAGAAGTGAGTTGCAGTAATCTATTTTCGTGAGAATGATTGCTTGTAGAACTAATCGGAAGTCTTTGAAATGTAGGAGTGGTCTCAGTCTTTTTAAGACTTGTAATTTGAAGAATCCATCCTTTACGATGTTATTTATGAGTGATCTATAATTCATTTGGTTATCAAGTATAACTCCTAGATTTCTGACTTGTGGAGTTATTGTTAATTGAGTTGACAAGATGGTACTTGGAAGTGTGTAAGTTCCGTTTTGGGAAATGAGGAGATATTCTGTTTTGTTTTGATTAAGGATCAAGTTGAGGTTGGTGAGTAAGTTGTTGATGGCTTGTTGGCAAGAGTTCCAGAAGTCCAGAGTTTTTTGGAGAGATTCAGTAATTGGAATCAGTATCTGAACATCGTCTGCATATAAGTAGTGGACGAGATTCAGGTTGATGAGGAGCTGGCAGAGTGGCAGAAGGTAAATATTGAATAAGGTTGGAGAGAGTGATGATCCTTGTGGGACTCCTAAGTTGCAGGTGACTGGTGGAGATTCTTCCTTGTTGATCTTGACCTTATACTGTCTGTTCTGTAGGAACGATTTGAACCAGTTGAGGGCCTCATCTCTGATGCCAATTTCTGCCAGGCGATCTATTAATGTGTTGTGATTGACCGTGTCAAAAGCTGCTGTTAGATCTAGGAGGATGAGAAGACACGGTTGTCTGTTTTCAAGTTTAAGTAATATAGAGTCCGTTAATGAGATTAGGAGGGTTTCGGTGCTTCGAGATTGGCGGAAACCGAACTGCGATGGGGAAAGAATTTTGTGGTCGTTTAGGTATTCTGTTAGTTGTTTGTTTGCAACTCGTTCCAAGATTTTTGCGATGAAGGGTAGATTAGCTATTGGGCGAAAATTGGCTGGGTTTTCAGGAGAAAGATTAGGTTTTTTTATGAGTGGTTTTATGATTGCCATTTTTAGTGGGTCAGGTACAATCCCGTGAGAGAAGGAGCAATTTATGATTTGTGCGATGGGTTTGGATATGATTTTAGCACAAGAGATGAGGAGATTGGTGGGTATGGTATCCTGAGGGTGAGAAGAAGGTTTGAGCTTTTTAGGATATTTTCGATCTCTAAGGATGAGGTCGGTTCGAACTCCTTAAGGCTAGCCTTTTGTGATGAGACTGCAGCTCGAGGTATTACTGGCGTAGTGTAATTATTATTGTTATTATTAATGGACTGAGTTAGTAGATTTGGTATCTTGTTTTTGAAGTAGGTTGCCAGTTCTTCTGCTTTGCTTGCTGCTTTATCATCTGGTATGGATGTTGGTAGGGGTTTAGTGAGGGATGAGACCAAAGAAAAAAGCGCTCTAGGGTCGAAAATGAAGTGGTGGATTTTTTGTGAGTAAAAGTCTCTTTTTGCTTGGAGGATGGATATTCTGTAATGGTGCATCATGGTTTTGAATGCTGTGATGTTGGTGTATGTTGGGTTTTTCCGCCAGTGTTGTTCTTTTTTTCTGAGATCCTGTTTTAAGGATTTTAGTTTTGGTGTGTACCAAGGTTTTCTGTTGTCCTTGTTTGCTTGAGGAGCTTTGGTAATAGTTGGGCATGTAGTATCGGCCACTTTTTTGGTAATGTTGTTCCAGGACAAAATGGCTGAGTCCGCGTTAGTAAGGTCCAGTTGGTTAAGTTCATCCGATAGTCTGTTGCTGAGAATTTCCTGGCTGCACATTTTTTTGAATTGGATTGTGTTATTCTGCTTTTCTGGGAGTGTAGGTAGGTTTATCTTAGTGTTGTGTTGATCAGCTTATGGTCTGACCAGGGAACTGGAAGGCATGTAGGGTGAGAGGAAAGAGTAAGTTCCTGGTTAATGAAAATGAGGTCCAACGTATGACCAGCTTTGTGGGTGGGTTCCTTAATTATTTGTTTGAAACCCATGCAGTTTAGTGTGCTTAGGAGAGTTTCACAGCTGTGAGAATGGGGGATACATCCACATGGAGGTTGAAGTCCCCCAATAGTATCGCTGGTGTGTCGGAGTTGATGTGTTTTACTATATTTTCAATCAAAGGTGATGGATCGGTTTCGAGGTATCCTGGGGTGGCGTATGTGAGCCCGATTTGAAGGTGAGAGGATTTAAATACGGCAAATTCTAGAGAATGTGAAGATATTGAAGTTTGTAGTGACATTCCTAGTGTTTTTTTTTGCTGCCAGAAGAAGACCTCCTCCTCGTTTTTTGAGTCTGGGGATTGAGAATATGTTGTACGAGTGAGTAGGGAGTTGGTTGATTGTAGCGATGTCTTCTGGTTTTAACCAGGTTTCAGTGATTGCAAATATGTCTGTGTTTGTTTCTAGCAGATAGTCATGAAGCAGGTGAGTTTTCTTAGTCAAAGACTGTGCGTTCAGCAGTGATAAGGTGAAAAGTGACAGTCCCAGTAGTTGGTTTAAAGGTGAGATGACAATAGGGATGAGTCTTTTTTGTAAAGAGTGTGGTAAGGCTTGTTTTTTTGCTGATGGTCTCTTGAGGTTGTGGATGATGGGGATGGATGAGATCGCCATGATTGGTTTCGTAACTGAGCGCTGGATGTTGCTAGTTGAGTGAGCGCTGGATGTTGCTAGTTGAATGAGCGCTGGATGGTTGCTAGTTGAGTGAGCGCTGGATGTTGCTAGTTGAGTGAGCGCTGGATGGTTGCTAGTTGAGTGAGCGCTGGATGTTGCTAGTTGAGTGAGCGCTGGATGGTTGCTAGTTGAATGAGCGCTGGATGTTGCTAGTTGAGTGAGCGCTGGATGGTTGCTAGTTGAATGAGCGCTGGATGTTGCTAGTTGTGTGAGCGCTGGATGGTTGCTAGTTGAATGAGCGCTGGATGGTTGCTAGTTGAATGAGCGCTGGATGTTGCTAGTTGAGTGAGCGCTGGATGTTGCTAGTTGAGTGAGCGCTGGATGGTTGCTAGTTGAATGAGCGCTGGATGTTGCTAGTTGAGTGAGCGCTGGATGGTTGCTAGTTGAGTGAGCGCTGGATGTTGCTAGTTGAATGAGCGCTGGATGTTGCTAGTTGAGTGAGCGCTGGATGGTTGCTAGTTGAATGAGCGCTGGATGTTGCTAGTTGAGTGAGCGCTGGATGGTTGCTAGTTGAATGAGCCCTGGCTGTTGCTAGTTGAATGAGCGCTGGATGGTAAAGTG
Organism: Rhinatrema bivittatum; assembly: GCF_901001135.1. NCBI lineage: Eukaryota > Metazoa > Chordata > Amphibia > Gymnophiona > Rhinatrematidae > Rhinatrema > Rhinatrema bivittatum. The sequence continues at coordinate 557,237,786 of NC_042616.1, read as the reverse complement.
CAGACTGGGCACTGGGTGAGATCTGGATGGCTGCTTACTAAATGAGCGCTGCCATGGCTCACCGAGATGAGTCAGAGTAAGAATGAGTTACTGGACTTCTTTGGATAGATTTGGTTTAGGGGCCTCACAGTGCAGGCACAGGTGCTGCTGTTCTAAGGCGTGTTAGAGATATTAGTCTTTTGCCTGGGAGAAATAGAGGCTGACTGCTATAGGGATAGGCCCTGGGGCACTCCAAGGGGCTACACTAAGGGGCACACAAAGGGGCAAGCCCCTTTGTCGCGCTCCTTCGGCGCGCGGCGTTCGGCGCGCGGCGCTGGACTGGAAATGATTTAAAACCCCTCAAGGGCTGGCTCCTATTGGAGGAGCTGTGTCGGTGGGCGGGACGTTTGTTCGCTCACCTCGGGGCCTCGCGAGAGGCTTGTCCCTGGTCCACCATACGGATGATATTTATCCCCGACGTCTTTTACAATGAAGCCGGACAGAACCGGAACGGCTTGTAGCACCTGATAGAAGTCACTCTGAGTCTGTAAATGAGCTAATTCACAGAGTTGGGCAATTAGCAATGGGAGAATTAAACATGACCCGATGGCTCTCTCCTTCATAATCTCTCAATCAATATCATCCGAATTCTCCACAGTCTGGTTTCTTATCTGTGCAGCAGTATGAGACTCAGGGAAACTAGTAGAGGTACTAGGCCTTACATTAGAGTTCCTTTTATTCTCGCTGTGGCTGGCACCCACTTCTCTTCTTTCTTCCTGTCTATTGATTCTCCTTTCTGTCCAGCAATTTCAGGCAATATGTCCTGGTTCATTGCATCTAAAGCAAATGACATCTCCACTTCCAATGTTATAAGTAAATTTATCTACTCACCTATCATAGCGGGGTTTTTTTCCCTGTGGCTCACCAGTTGCTGCAGTCCCAGTCGGGGTCTGATAATTTCCGGTGGTCTGATAATTTCTGGTCTGTTTCTCTTCCATTCTATTAGTACTTGGTCCCTGATATTTTCTTGACAATTTACAAACAACTTTTCTTCATCTCCGTTCAGGCTCCCAGCTCCTATGATACAATAGTTCTTCTTGTCTCCATTCTAATTGCCCAACTCTGTGAATTAGCTCATTTACAGACTCAGAGTGACTTCTATCAGGTGCTACAAGCCGTTCCGGTTCTGTCCGGCTTCATTGTAAAAGACGTCGGGGATAAATATCATCCGTATGGTGAGGTACCTTCTCTTCCTCAGCCCATTTTATTGCAGATTGCATTAACTCTTCAAAAACTAGTCGAGGGTTTTCTTCAAAATGTCTATTTATCTCTTTCCTCAGAGTGTCATCCCACAAACCCAGGATAAACTGCTCCTTTAGTGTCTCATCAAGATTGCTAATTTTGTTTGGATTTCTGTCCATAATTACTGTTAACTTTTTTTGTAGTTGATATGCATAATCATGGATAGATTCACCCGGCTTCTGACGTCTCTCATAGAATTCCTTTATGCGAATTCACAAAGGCACTTTATCTCCGTAAACATACACCAGGATCTCAAAAAGTACATCCAGACCACAACCCCAACTAGGCAAAGAAAATGTGATTGTTTCTCGAGCTTGGTTTTTCATAGTCTCTAATTGATCTTCCTCTTGTACCCAGAGAATTTTTAAGGCTGACTTTGAACTCTCCACCCATTCTTCCACCTTCAGATCTTCTGTTTTCGAGGGAAAACCATAGAAATCAGGTAACATTTTGTCACTGGAGATGACCACAGTATTTAATATGGGTTGCGCAGGAACCTGTTGCTGCCTTGTCAATATTTCCAATATCACTTTCAGTTCCTCCATCTGTTTCCTCAGTTCATCCATGTCTTGTTCTTCCATACTTCCGAATTTATTCTCTTCCCTTGGAAAATCAGGCTTGGCAAGGAAAATAAAATATTGTCCCAGGACCACCCAAATACCTTTACACACAGAAAGTTATCAAACAACAGTATTCAATTTCTTATATACAATTTTTCACAATACTTTTTTAAATACCAGCTTGACTGTCAGTACACAATCTGTCTGGGACAGAATTTTGGAATGTTATGGAAAATTCCAGAATCCTGCCGACTACACCATCTGTATGCCCCACCCCCTGGGAGCAACTCACACCCCAAGTCCCTGCTAGAGTAGTCGCTAACCTGGCCTTCTAATATAAGGAGTGTTTGCTAGCAGTGGGCTTAAAGTTTTACAAGAATAAAGAATTAGAAACCAAAAGTTGAAATTTTATACCTTTTTGATCAATAGGTAAATGTACACTATCTTAGGGGGTCATTTTCCAAGGAGTTACCGCGGGAGATAAATTCACAAATCGTGCTAACAGCCGTTAACGCGAATGCAAATTTGTAATTTGGTATTCAGGGGGCGGAGCATATGTAAAGCGGGAAACAGCCGCAGTGTTAGCGCGGCTAATAGCTACAACCCTTTCATTCGCGTTACATTGTGCGCTAGAGGCCAGTAAAGGTTTATCACGGTCCACGACAATTCTGAACAGCTCATTTCAAGGGGAGGGAGGGAGGGGGAGAGAGAGAGACTGGCCATAATAGCATGTCCCATAGATAGGTATTTGTATCCCTAGGATAGGCCCACCTAGTAACTCAAGGTGGGGATTAGGTAAGAGTGTAGGGGGTTAGGGGCCGCTTTCACATTCTACATGAGATGTACGAACAGAACAGTGGTCTCTTGTGAAGATTTGCTGGCCTTCGGAGTGAGGAAACTCACTCCAAGATGAGATTTGGGCAAGGGTCTCTCAACCTGAACATCAAGCTAGGTTGAGAGACCCTTGCCCAAATCTCATCTTGGAGTGAGTTTCCTCACTCTGAAGGCCAGTAATCTTCACAAGAGACCACTGTTCTGTTCGTACGTCTCATGTAGAATGGGAAAGCGGCCCCTAACCCCCTACACTCGAGTTACTAGGTGGGCCTATCCTAGGGATACAAATACCTATCTATGGGACATGCTATTATGGCCAGGCTCTCTCTCTCTCTCTCTCTCTCTTTCTCTCTCTCTCTCTCTCTCTCTCTCTCTCTCTCTCTCTCGTGTGTCTGGGATAATTGAAAAACGGGTTCCCCAGTGGTTGAATGCAGGAAATACATCAGGTTTGACACTTATCGCAGAATAAGAATTGGTATTGCAATGTGCACTAACTTAGCTCTTCGCACAGGTAATTATTGCAAAATGCGATAAATACTATATTATCATAAACCACGCCCCTTTTGCTATCACATGCAGTACTTACCGCATTTTGATAAATCCATGCCTCAGTCTTTATTCATAACCTCTAACAATCTTTCTGGTTCATTCTCCTTTTCTTTTTCCTACAAAAATTATTTTATTGTCTTTGTTTTAGTGAGCTCACCAATTGAACACCGGTGGGGCCTTTTCTTTCAGATTTCGTTTCTTCTTCTTCTTTTTAAAGACTCCAGTTTTCTCCACTGCAGGTCTTCCTCAGACACCTACTACATATCTAAAAAGTCTAATTCTATATTTTTTTTAATTTAAACCCTACCTAATACAAATAAATGAATAATTATAAGCCCTCTAACTAAACCCTTAACCAGACAGTCTCTAAAAAAATGTAAATAGATTATAGGGGGTCTTTATGCATTAGCATAGTTTACTTGTGCACATATATTGAACCTCTTTAGAAGGTAATAATTCAAAGCTTTAGTTATAGGCACTTAGGCAATAAATATGGCCCTCGGTCTACACCTCAGAATTGGCCAATTTTTAATCTGTGCCTCAGCTTTTACAATATTTCTTAAAGCTTAAGGAATTCCCTTGAAATCAATATAGGATCCTCAGACTCCTAAAGGGTTCCTTTAAATTCAGGTGGTAACAGCAGCTTAACAGTGGCTCTGTCTTCCTATCAGCCAGGTTTAAGTTCAACCGGATTCAGAGAGAAAGTTATTCTACATCAACTAGACCACTGTCAGTTTAAAATTAACAAACTTCAATAAAATTCTTTTCTTTTCTTTTCCTTTTAAGAGTCCCTATCACATCCACATGCTAGAACCAAACTCCCGCTGGGCTCTCTAAGTTAACTAAGACTCTCACTCACACATTCACATCCCCACACTCTCAGACTGTCATAAAAAAAACCTCACAAACATGCCTTTGAGAGAAAGGATCTTCACATACACAACCTTCCTCTCTCAAGGCTGCCCACCCACTCACTGTGTAACTGTCACACGTGGAATGCTGACAGCAGCCGTCCCAAGCTCAGTGACCCTGTGACAGCCACATCCATACAGAACCTTCATTCAGACACACCTAAACCTGCCCCTTTTATTCCCCCTTACCTCTTTTCAGAACTTTTCTTCTTTAATTTATTTTCCCTCTTTTGCTTTTCCCCCTACACCAGTTTCCCAGCCTGAGATCCAGGGAATTACATTTTTTTATTTTAACCCATATGGGTTACATTATTAATGTTGCAAAGCAACAAAACTATATAGCACAGTGAGAATTTATTCTATCTTTTGCATAAGAGTATTTGGCTCTGATGTAATGAATAAAAGCCCTACATTGAATGGCAGGGAAAGATGCAAACCCTGCTTTTAGTGTCAGAGCTGCAGAGACTACAATTACTGAGGCAATAATGAACCTCCCCATGGACCTTAAAAGCCAGTGGATACTTTGCACCCATGACACTGCAAGTTGATTCTGAAATGTTGAAAATCCTGCCAGCACACAGAATGTGAGTGCAAAGTATCACCACTCAGATATTTTGCACCTGAATTGAAGCAGGCAGAACGTATTCACAAAAAATTATTCATGGAAATGTGATTGTTAAACCTCTGTGTATGATTTCCCTCTCCTGACCTAACACATCTCATTTTTCTCCAATGGCTGAAGGTGCACTGTTCATAGTAAAGGTACTTTTAGCCACACAGGAGGTGAAAGCAATAATCAGCCAATGTTTTTATGCAGGCAAGCAGTTTATCTGTGTAAATTGTTGAATTATTTTCCCCATTATAATTATGCCAAAGAAATCCCAGTTAAGGAAATATTTAAACAGGTTTCTGTCATCTGTGTGCAATTCTGGTCAAAACATCTCAAAGAAGAGATAGCAGAATTAGAAAAGGGATGGAATTATTCCCCTATAAAGAAAGGCTAAAGAGGTTAGGCTTTTCAGCTTGGAGACGAGAGGGCTAAGGGGAAATATGATACAGCTCTACAAAATATTGAGTGGAATGGAACAGGTAAATGCCAGTTGGTTGTTTACTCTTTTAAAGCATACAAAGACCAGGGGAAACACAATGGAGCTCTGGAATTTGTTACTGGGGGATAAGGTAAAAGCTGTTAGTGTAGCTGGGTTTAAAAAATGTTTAGAAATTTCCTGGAGGAAACGTGCCATACCTCGTGCAATATTATATCAATCATGAGAAGAAACTGGAGGATTACCAGGTAGACTAGAGAGGCAGGAATCTCACAGATTGCAATTATGGTAAAGGCTTTCAGGGTATTTGTTGCTTTGCACACATGTTGCACCTAGCAGTGAGGGATGCCTTGAAGCTGGGGGCCTAAGGACTATGAGTATATATTCCTTAAAGACCTAATAGAGTGGTACAAGAAAATAGTAGGGTATATGTGGATCGCTAGGGGTGTGCATTCGTTTTGAACTTAAATGTAAAACGCAACTTTTTTTTTTTTAACTTAAAAAAGTGATGAGGTGAAAACGATTGGATTTCCAACTTATTCAACATAGCTATGTTGAATAAGTTGGAAATCGCGATTGTTGATCCTAAATAAAAATTTAAACCCCTCACCCTCCTTAATCCCCCCCCCCAAGACTTAGCAAAATTCCCTGGTGGTCGAGCGGGGAGTCAGGACGCCATTTCTGAACTCCTTTGCGAGGAGCACGTGACGTCGGCGTCACGTCAGAGTGACGCGGCGTCACGTGATTCCCCCCGTGTTCGCTCCGGGACCCTCGTTTGACCCAAAAGGAACTTTTGGCCAGCTTGGGGGGGTCAGGAGGCCCCCCCAAGCTGGCCAAAAGTTCCTTTTGGGTGCAACGAGGGTCCCGGAGCGAATGCGGGGGGAATCACGTGACACCGCGTCACTCCGACGTGACGCCGACGTCACGTGATTCCCCCCGCGTTCGCTCCGGGACCCTCGTTGCACCCAAAAGGAACTTTTGGCCATCTTGGGGGGGTCAGGAGGCCCCCCCAAGCTGGCCAAAAGTTCCTTTTGGGTCAAACAAGGGTCCCGGAGCGAACGCGGGGGGAATCACGTGACGCCGCGTCACTCTGACGTGACGCCGACGTCACGTGCTCCTCGCAAAGGAGTTCAGAAATGGCGTCCTGACTCCCCGCTCGACCACCAGGGTGTTTTGGTAAGTCTTGGGGGGGGGGGATTAAGGAGGGTGAGGGGTTTAAATTTTTATTTGCACATATGGACATAGACTCAACTTATGGAATTCTCCATATGTCCATATTGACCGCAAATGACCCCCCCCCCCTTTCGACTTATGGACTTATGAACTTAAACTTTTGGTCTGCACATCCCTATGGATCGCCCCATGGTCCCTCATGACTGGGTACTGATGAGACAGCTGATGGAAATCCTGAAGCCCTTTAAAGATGCTACAGAGAATCAGATTTGCAGAAATGCCACCCTGGATGGGGTCATCCATATAGTACTTATTCTTAAAGAAAAGGTATTTATAGTTTTAGTTATTTAAAAGATTTTGTATTCTACAACTTCCTATACAGGTTCCATGCAGATTACAGAATAAAATATACATAGGTAAATCACATAAAATTATTAAAATTCAAACAGTCTTATAATAAACAAAAATAATCCAATTAACTGGCCCCATATATCTCCTGATAAAATAGTTTCTTCACTTGTTTTCTAAAATCTTTAATATTCCTCTCATTATACAAAGCCAAAGGCAACGAGTCCCAAAGCACAGAAGCACCATAAGAAAAAGCATGCATGTAATTAACCTATAATCTACAATCTCTTAATTAGGGTAGTGCTAACATGCTGAAAGTTAGAGGGCTTCCGTGAACAAGTGGGAATGGTAGCAGAGGTATTGTAGTTTTTGGACTCTTTGTAGCAGCAGATGAAAGAGACTGCAACCTCTGACGGAAAAATTACATACATGTTTGCCACACTTTGTGATTCACAGGTGAAAGGAAGTCTTGCCCTCCAGGCCCAGTGTCTCACATTCATGAAGGGGGTGCTTGAAGCAAGGGTATGTGAACAAGAATGCCAGAGGCAGAGGCACAGTGGGTATGCAGTGCAGGAAAGAGTGGACACCTCAGAGATTAGTGCAATCAAGAACAGCACCTTGCAAAAGCCATGAAGCCCGCAAAGAACTACCTCTCCTGAACCAGGCCATAGCTAAAGCAGCTGGTAAAAGAGACGTTCGGCCCACCCCCACAACGGAGACACCACACAAATTTTTGTGACACGCTATCGCTATCTCGCAGTTCACATCAAGGACATGGACACAGATGTGCTGGCATATTGGACATCCAAGTTGGTGGTTTGTCCAGTCCTAGCCAAGGTCACTTAGTGCTACCTTTTCTGCCCACTAAGCTGCATGCCCGGTGAATTGATGGAAAAGCTGGTATTTTGAAAATCAATCTGCCTTTGCTTGGGTTTCCAGAATTTCTATGTGAGTGGCAAGATGACTGAAAGTACCTTGAAGGTCTTGCTGCTGCTCTGCCTACATGCCATTCTGCTGATATAACACCTTAGGGGTCCTGCTGCTACCACTCTGCCTACCTGTCATGTCCCAGATATTCCACCTTAGAGGCCTTGCTGTTATTCATATTCCTAACTTCCATTCCCTCAGAGATCTATCTGCTGTTGTTCTTCCTACTTGTCATGCTCCATATAAACTACCTTAACAAGTAGTATTGGGCACATGAACAAAAATACTCTCAAGATGATATCATGGTACAAGTACACCATATCATTTAAAATATCCCTACCACATGTATGCGTGGAGCCTTTACATGCATACTCATAAGTGACTGGGTTGGGGGGAGAGAGACAGAGACAGAGAGAGAGAGAGAGAGAGAGAGAGAGAATCTGATACTCTATATATCTCCCACTGTAAGAGGGGTACTTTCAACTCAGGGTGGGTTTTGGGAGGAATGGTGTTACAAGAGTCTACAGACTCTTGCACCTAGGCAGACTAATATAACACCACTACCCCAAAGCCTAGTCTGAGTTTAAAGTTCCCCTCTTTTAGTGTGAGATATATAGATGAGTGTCTTATTGTCTCTTCCAAAGAATTTCTTTCTCTATCTCCCCCCCCCCCCCTCTCCAGTTTTCAGGATCCTCATCAGGACCAGTAATAAAGTAGCATAGCACACGTAGCTATGGTCATCGTTTAGAAATTCAGGGGTTACATGTATAAGTTTTGGCCCCACCCTGGAACACCCATTCCCCGTCTCCTTATTCTTGATGTGCCCTCAGGTATGTAGGTACATACTTCTTGGCTTCTTAAAATTAGTGTTGCTCATGCGTGGCTCACATATGCGTGCATGGGGCCATTTTTATGCCATCAATGCTTTTAAAATCTACCGTTAGTGTTTTACTGTTACTATTCTGCCTACCTGTTTTGCCCCTGATTTACTATCTTTGGGATGACGCTATTAATATGCCTATCTGTCATTTCTATGATGTACCAGCATGGGAGTTTTGGCATCTTTGTATTGTTTGTGTTTAGATTTCAACCTATTACTTTCATCTCTACCCCACCCCCTATTTCTTTATTGGTTATACTGGTGTGTTCAATAAAACATTTGAAAAAAATAAAAAATAATACAATTTTCTCCTTCCACTCCTTTTCTGGTTCTTTGTTTTGTTCTACCCTTCTGCAATACCAGTCTAACTCTTCCACCCTGTTTCTTTGATAGTTATAATGAGGTGTCTTTTCCACAGAAAAAAATAAAGTTAAATAAATACATAAATAAATACAAGTTTTTCCTCCTACCCCATCTCTTTTTCACTGTTATGATTAGCTGTCAAGCCTTGTCTAGTCCTTTGTACTTTTTGCAGTTAACTGCACTCAGTGATTTGGGGGCCATTATACATTTGTGCTGTTTGTAATGGACTGTGCTCTATTCCATGGGCTTTAGAAACCTATGTGCTGCTTGTAATGGACCACACTCTAAGCTTTCAGGGTTTAGACACATTTATGATGTTTGCAATGGACCATAGACTAAGTCTATAGGGTTTAAATATGTTTGCACTGTTTGTAATGGACCACACTCTGAGCCTTGGGGGTTTAGACACCTTTGTGCTGAGTGCAGCAAACCACACTAAGTCCTGGGGACTTAGATACCTTTCTATTGTTTGTGATTTTCTATAGTCTAAGCCTTGTAGGTTTAAACATCTTTGTGCTGTTTGCAATGCACTACACTTTAAGCCTAAGAGATTCAGATACCTCTGTGTTGTTTGCACTAGACTGCATTATAATCCTTGATGAAACATTTGTACAATTTATAATGGACCACACTCTAAGCCTTGGGATTTTATATATTTCTGTTCTGTTTGCAATGGACCACATTCTAAGTCTTGGGGTACAAATACCTTTGTGCTATTTGCAATGGACCCGACTCTAAGCCTTTGGTGTTTAGATACTTTTCTGCTGTTTGCAATGGATTAAATTTTAAACCTTCAGGTTTTAGACCCCATTGTGCTACGTGTGGATGCCTCATAATCCATGTTTTGGGAAGCTTTGATAACTGTGTGTTATTTATGGTCCACCGCATTCCAGGCCTTGAGAGTTTCGATAAATGTTTGCTTTTTGAAATTCCCTGCACTATACACCTTGGGGTTTTTAATTACTTTGTGCTGTTTGTGACTCCTTACACTCCAGACCTTGGACATTTTGATGACCTTATGCTGTTTGTGATTCCCTAAAATGTATACAATGGACTATTGTTGACCTTGCACTGATTAGAATTCCCTGTGCTCCAGGTCTTGATAACTTTGACCATTTTGTGCTGTTTGTGATTTCCTACACTGTACACCTTTGGGCTTTGGATAAACTTGTGCTGTTGTAATTCCCCTCTCTCAAAGCCTTGGAGGTTTTAATGACTTTGTGCTGTTTGCGATCCATTGCACTGTATACTTTGCGGGTTCTGATGATTTTGAAAGTTTTTGATTCCCCACATTGTACACCTTCTGTATTTTGATAACCTTGTATTATTTGCAATTTCTAACACTTCAAATCATGGGGGTTTTGTTGACTTTGTTGTTTGCAATTTACCACATTGTATGTCTTGGGAGTTTTGATAACCTTGTGCTATTTGTGATTTCCAACACTCTAGGTCTTGAGGGTCTTGATAATTTTGTGCTGTTGGCATCTCTCTACACTGTAATCCTTGTGGGCTTTGATGACCTTGTACGTTTTGTGATTCCCTCACTCGAGACCTTGGGGACTTGATGACTTTTAACATTTTTGTAATTTACCACACTGTACACCTTGGGAGTCAGTGCTTACCAGCCTGTATTAGTTCTACAGTCACCACAGTTATACAAGTAAAGATTGAAAGCATAACTGATTTGATATGTTTTCACAGTTGTACTGTATCATCAGTGTATAAATAACACATATGTAGCTTGATCTTTATAGTCTGACAGAAGCATATGCTAGTCCACTGGTAGGATCAACAACATTCCTCATACTGAGACAGGTATCCCACACTCTGGCTTTCTTTAAGGTTCTTTTCAAATCCTCTTCCCTTATGGTATTTGCTGTTTCTTGGTTTTGCCCTGGCCATCCACTGTTTTGCACACTTGCTTGCTGACTCCTTAGGCCCTTCAAGCCATTCCATGTACCTTTCAATGTTTCCAGTTTGGTAAGATCAACCAGGTAGCCATACCTCCAACTGGGACAGGCATCCTCCATTCTTGCTGTCTTGGAGCTTCAATTCAAATGCACTTCCCTTACAATACTTGCTGATTCTTGATCTTGCCTTGGCCATCTGATGATATTCACAAGCTTACCCAGCCAGTTATCTTTAATGCTTTTATGCTAGGGATGTGCAGAAAAAAAATTTTGTTTTGGTTTATTTATTCATTTCATTAGGACCGTAATTCATTTCATTAGTTTCAAAGCAAAAAAAAAATTAGTTTATTAGTTTGATTCATTTTTTGTTTGCCATTAAAGTCAATGGGGGAAGGATTTGCAGCCTATTTTTGGCTGCAGAATTGGGTTTTCTTTTATCAATTTGGATGAAACTTCTGGGGACAATCATCAGAAGGGGAAAAGAGCTCCAAGGTACTTAGACTGTGGCAAAGTGGCACTAAAGTGGCATGAATAGCCTAAGGCACCATAAAGGGGCAAAGGGGTACCAAGAGTGGCAAGAGTGTTTTAACAGAGGTGCAAAGCAGCAGTGAGAGTATAAAAAACACTCCACAACTTCAAAAGAGGGCACCAATAACAGTTGCATGAACCCTTGAGGGCAGCACGAGAGGCAATGTGGCACGACAAGTGGCATCAACATCCTACAGCACAATGAAGAGGGAACATAGCAAGCAGAAAGGGTGTCAGAAAAAAACACAAGGCACCGATAAAGGGACAAAGCAGCAGAAAGACTAGCATCAATACACTGAGGAACCATGATAGTGGCAAGAACACCACAAGGAGTAGAATCGTCTGGTGTATGGCAGCAAGGCAGAGTGGCAGAAAGTTGATAGGGGCAAGACAGGTTGGCACAGAGGAGGTAGTCAGGTTCCTGTGCTGTTGATAGGGGCAAGACAGGCCAGCACACTGGCGGTAGACAGGCCCTTCTGGTATTGATAGAAGCAATATTCAAAACAAATGAGGAATACAAATTTCTCACTCAATTTCTCAAACTTTTTCCATAACTCAGGGAATTAGTATCAGAATGTTTTGTGCTCAATTCTTTAGGCTCTTGCCCTTACAGGGCTGTAAGCATATTTATGGTAAGAACAGCACTTAGATGTTAACCTCATTTACCAAGTCCCATTAAACCACAATTTTTATTTATTATTATTTCAAAACTACTCATTAATTTACTAAATCACTTATCTTTTAAAACTGCTCCATGTAAACTCCAATTACTTCTGTCACCTCCTCTCGTGGCTCAAACCCGATGTGCTCATTAACACCCATTCAGTGTATCTGTTTTTGTGGCTATTAGAAACTTTCGGGGTTCGGGGAGCCCCTGATTTCTGATGACTTTGAAAATATCATCACTTCTGACGCATGGCAGGGGGATGCTGTCCTGCCACCTGACTGTTGGAAGGGGCTGAGGGCATGGGATGATGCTGCTCCTTTTCAACCCCTTTACACTGCCTGGAAAAAGGTGTGCCCTGACTAGTACTGCCACCATCCCCAGATGTCAGTACTGCCACCATCCCCAGATGTCAGTACTGTCGGGTGTTGCTTCTGCATATGATGCATCATTCCAGAATTGGTTAGATGACCCACTTGCTTGTTTCTGCTAATATCCCTGGCACAGTAATTACATTGAGCAAAATGCGGGTCCTCCCTCACTTTAAAGTGGCTTCAGATCACAGATTTCTTTCATGATCCCTTCTCTATAGATTTTGTGGTGGATACTGGCACTGGAGTTGAAGTAGTGGATGGAGCCTGAGAAGCAATGCCAGGGGCATTAGTCATACACTCTGCCTGTGCTGACTGCTCTTCCTCATCATCATCACCAGTTTCCTCTCTTTCCTCCAGCACTGAAGTAGAGGCTAAGACAGAACTAACAAATCCTTCTAAACCTTCTTCAGCTATTATTTCTTCCATTTCTGATAAAGGGAATCCCCTACAAGATAATTCTTCATCGGAATCAGAAACAAACAGTGACTGCACTACATCATCAGTGCTAGCTAGACCGAAAAGAAGTCACACTACTTCTTTTGGGTCTCACTCTTTTGCTTTCTCCACTGCCCCAACTGTCTTGGATGGCTAGGCCTCCCCTTCCCTCAACTCCAAAACAACATGGTCAGAAACAGGTGGTGGTGGTGGTGCATCATCTTTAAATTTAATTTTTTTCTGGCTGGAACTGCCTGCTCCTACAGAGATTTTGGATTGGAACAGGTCCCTTTTTAACTTTAATGGGGGACTCCCTCTTGAAGTGCCTGCTCTGCCAGTGCCAATAACATTTTTCCCTCGAGCTCTACCTTTCCCTGACATCATGGATTTTAATGTCACTGCCTACTGGGGATTTGAATTAAAATTATTATTTCTTTATTGGTTCTAATGTACTGAACACCACTGTACCAATATATGTGAGTGAGGAAAACTGCACACACACACACACACATACAGTGCAGTGTCTTGCTGTACACTATAACTGAGACTGCTCTATGTGCTCAAAAACTGAATCTCCAGATAAAACACTGGAAGCCTCAGCCTGACTACTCCTGCTGTGAGTATGCAAGCCAAATTACTATATTACTCCTCTCTGTTCACTGACTGTGATGCTGCTAGTAGTTGTACAATGCTTAGACAGCCACTGCAACCCTCCCACTATCTCCCACTCCCACTCACACCACCCAAACCCTGCCTGCAACCTACCCCAGGGGGGGGGAGGGGGTAAGATCAGCAGCAAAATGCCACTGCTGGCAGCTTATCACTCCTTTTCTATCAGTGGGTGAGACAGAGAGACAGTCTGAGTTCAGTAAAAAAAAAAAAAAAAAAGCCTGGCTGCCTGGCACAGCAGCAAAAAAGGACAAAAATATTTTTCAGCAATTGAATAGCTCAGATTTGAGACACTCTGAGAGAGCTCAATCCATCAAACAACCTTCTCAGAGAGAACCTTAGAAGAAAGTGCATTGTGGTATACTTGCTCAAGGTAGAAAAAAAATACCAGGATCAGTATCACTAGGTCCACAGAGCAGTGATTGGCTGAATTAGAAAAATGCTTCGCTCTGATATATTGGCAATGTGCTCTCCTTGCCAACCTGTCCTACTCACTCTATGACAGGGCTATGAGGTCACTTATGACTCACAGGAAAGAGCTGGTTGCTATGGATACTCCCACATGACCTTCTCCTATTGCAAAAGGCTGATAAGAAAGCAATGTGAACCAAAGACATGGAACTAATATGATATGTTTTATTTGTGGGGGGGGGGGGGGGGTCATCATTTGTTTTGCAGTCCCATGAATGAAACAAATAGGGACATATTTGTTGTGGATATCACATTTGTTGTAAACAAATGCACATCCCTATTTTATGCCCTCTTGCACTTTTTATTCAATCTCCCTTCATTTATGCTTCTAGCTATTATTAGTCTCATCCAGGATTTATTCTTCAGTTAATTATGCCACAGCAAAAGGCAATGACTGCAAACGTTCAGCACTCAGAGCCAGAACCATGCTCCTCCATGGTTACTGCTTCTGAGATAATGGAGGCAATATTTACAAAAAAAAATGATTCAGAAGAAGATTCGTGTCCTGGATACTCTGAATTTCAGGATTTGAAACTCCTAGTAGCTAAAGAAGATTTGATGCCTCCAGTTGGTAGCTTCTTAGCCACCAATGAAGACCAAATCTAAGCTAGAACAGCCAGCTCTTTCACCTAATAGAAATGACATCAAACCTCCTTAAGGGATTTCTTCTGGCTTCTTCTTCCTAAGGCTTTCTACCAATTTGGTTTGTGCCTTTTGCCCCCTCATCTGGAGCCTTGGGATGTTCTTGCCACTCTGGGTGGCTGGTTTGCACTTTTCATAATACTTTGGGGTCTTTATGACATTCTTTATCCTCCATTGCCTCAGGTACAAACTTAGGGCTAGATTCATCAAACTATTGCATGCAATAGGAAGAGGGGCATGTTTTATGGCAATAGCCTATTTATCGCAATGTGAGCTATCTTAGAGTTTTGCATAGCTGTTACAGCAAAGTGTGTTAACTTCTCATAATTTGCAGTACTACCTACATAATTGCATTTTCCTACCTGCACAGTGTTCATTTTAGAGAGAGAGAGAGAGAGAGAGCCTCTAGGGGTGGCACTATAGTAAGCAGCTATTTATGCTACTGTAGGAGGCCTGCCTAGTAACTTGAGGTGAGATTTAGATAGTAGTGTAGGGGTTAGGGGCCACTTTGACATGCAGAATGAGATGTACAAGGAGAACAGTACACTCATGAAGATTTGGTGTCCTTCGGAGTGAGGAAACACACAAAAATGAGATTTGTACAATATTCTCTCAAACTAGATTGATGGACTCACTCCGAAGGACATCAAATCTTCACATGAGTGTACTATTCTGTTCATATATCTCACTCTGCATGTAAAGGTGGCCCCTAACCCCTACACTGCTACCTAAATCTCACCTCGAGTTACTAGGTGTGCCTCCTATAGTAGCATAAATAGCTGTTTACTATGGAGCCACCCCCAGAGGCTCGCTCTCTCTCTCTCTCCTCTTCCCTCTCTCCTCTTCTCTCACATCTCAGGCCCTTCCTCCAATCCTCCTCCCCCCCATCTCAATTCCCTTTCCCAATCCTCCCCCCCATCTCAGGACCCTCCCTAGCCTAAACATATCCAAAACACAATTTGGACAACATCTCGATTTGCATTATGGGCATATTATATAGCTTAATGCCAATGAAAAAGGTGTAGTTATTTTCGGCATTAAAGCTGTGCGATATGTGTTATGGCTTTGCAAAGTGAAAAGCCAGCCCACTTTTACAAAAATCCTGCCCCTGACTACTCCCCTTTTAAAAATTAGCATCGCACCATGTGTTATGGTGCTTTTCGCATGCGTTAAGGCATTTTTCGCATTCGAAAAAGCTATAATGCAAGTTGAAAAATAACCCCCTTAGACTCTAGGGATAAGGAAATACCTATAGTACATGAATGTAATCTGCTTTGAAGTGCTAAAAAAATGTGTGAAAAGCAGAATATAAAAATCTAAATAAATACAATATTTCACTTGTTTTGATACTCTGTTACTACCTTGGAGACTTTTAGGCTTCTTTTGGTCCTTTGTTCTCTCTTTATGGTGTCTTAAGCTGCTCTTGACACACTTGGTGCCATTTTCCCCCTCTCCAATAGCCTTTGGAGTTTCATACCACAGTTCTTGGTGCCTTTGACTCCACTTTATTCAGCCTTGGTTTCATCTGGACACTCTTGCAGCTGATTTGCTCCTTTCATAGTGCCTTGGAGAACTCCTGCCGCTTTTGGAACTGCTTTGCCCCATTGCTGGTCTTTGGTTCTTCATGCCACTTCCTGAACTGGTGCATTCTTGATGATATCTACCCACTAGTTTCATTAGAAATGATTAGAAAATCCCAGTTCTGAAGTTCAAACTAGCCTGCCTTGCTTCCCTTGTTGACTATAATTGTCAATGAATGAATACATAAAAATAACTTTTTTTTTTTCATTTGAAATGAACCTAACAAATGACTGTGGACTATGAAATGAATGAAGGAACTGAAATACATTTTTTGATTCTACACATCCCTACTATGATGTTTAGTTGATATAGAAGAATGTAGATCAATCATAAAAATTATACAGTGTGATCAGCAAATACCATTTTACTCTGCAGACAAAAACACTTAAAAAGGACAAAAGGGCAAAGATATGGATACAAAAGTGCCTTACAAAGCAGTATGCCAAGTTTAGTGAGCAAGAAACAGCTGATCATTGCAGTAATGCAAATACATTTCTAACCTCTGAATGGAGTACAGATGACATGACTGCTGCAATCACTAATGTTAAATGAGCCAGGGACAGATGTTAAATTATTTGATGACTAAAAATTTCAATCAGAAAATTGAAAATAGGAAAGGCTATGTTTTCAAACAGCAGAGCTGACAGAGTTCAAAGAGAAGGTTGGTTGGTGGTAGTATAGGACCCAGTGGAACAACTCCAGTTTAGAAAGGATTGAATAGCAGCTTCCAGATTACAGTTGAGAGGCATTATCTTCAGCATCAGAGCTGCATTTCAATGAAGCAGCTGGCAAATGAACCTGGAGTCAAGAAACAGCAGACTGCACACTGTGATGTAAATAACAGGATATAGCAGGCTCCTGGAAAGAAGAGCTGAATAAAAACTAAACTGTTCATGGGAAGCAAGCTCAGCTACTAGGATCAAAAGGTAACTGAAAGTTAAAATAGCTTACAGATTAAGGTCCAATCATATCAAACAACATGCTTTGTAAAATGAGAGGCAGAAAGCACAGCAAAGAATGACAAACTTATCAGGTCAAAAGTATAACAGGAGGTTATTTCAATCAAACTATGGAGACATCAACTTTAAAAAGTAATCGAAGAATCTGGAATAGTAGAAGTTATTAAAACTTCTTAACTTAAAAAGAAAAAAAAACACACCACACCTCACACACATATATGAGTCACCAAAAATAAAATAGAAGCATATATATATATATATCATGATGGTATGTTTATTTATTTATTTATTTAGATTTATATTCTGCTTTTCACACTTTTTTCAGTGCTTCAAAGTGCATTACATTCAGGTACTGTAGGTATTTCCCTATCCCCAGGGGGAGCAAACTATAGTTTATTTTTTCCACTTAATCATGACACACACACTATCTAAAATATGCATGTATTTTCAATTTTCAGGGAGGAAAATGTATTTAATTTATTTAAAAGATTTGTAGTTCACTGATCTGAAAATCTTTGAAGGGAACAGCAATATACTCATATTCAGACAGAGACAATATATATTCGTAATCATTTACATAAAGAAATTTAAAACAAACATAGATAATCACAAAAATGCAAAATAAATCATAAAATGCAGTCTCATCCTGATACAGACAGGATCTTGCTTAAATGCCAAAGTACTAAAGGCCAAAGAGAAAAGGTGTGTTTTTAAATTTCCCTAAAATGATAGAAGTCTGTTTCTGCCCCGATCTCATCAGGGATGTCATTCCAAAGTACAGGAACAGCTGTGCTAAATATCCTTTTGCAAGATGAGACCAGTTTTAAAAGCTTAGGGAGTAGTATCTCAAGCAGATTCCTGGAGGCTGAATGTAGCAATCGCATGGGCTGATATCTTTCAATAGCAGAGACTAACCAATGTGGTACCTGATTATTCAGTGCTATAAAAAGGAGGCATGAAACTTTAAATTGCATCAGCAAAGCACTTGGGAGCCAATTGCAGCATGCTGCTGAATTCTGGATGAATTGTAATGAATTTTCAGTGTTGAGAATGGTAGACCAAGATAGGAAGAGTTACAGTACTAAAGAGATGACAGAACCAGAGCATGGGTGATGGTCCAAACATCAGCAGGAGTATGGTACAGCTTTACTATGTGAAGCATAGGCATTTTTAAGTAGGAGGACTGGATCATTGAATTCACCTGGGGGTATAGTGAAAGGGAAGAGCCAACTAGGGCACACAAGTTAAGGGCTTGCATCAAGATTAGTATAGTTTGGCCTTCAAAAGTCCAAGAAGAAGGCAAGTCATCCATATCAGTGTGAGACATGAATAAGATCTCTGTCTTCCTTACATTCAAGGCCATCCTATTAAGTGTAAGCCAATACTTAACTTCAGCAATGCACTTAGAAAACTTTGCAAGAGTCAAGGACAACATCTGCGTTATCAGATGAACTGCAAATCATTTGCATACATTTTAAAATGTAAACAAAGCTTCCTAAGCACCAAAAAGAGAGGGGTGAGATAGATATTAAACAATGTAGCAGGCAGGGAGGATCCTTGAGGCACCCCTGTATCAAAAGCATGAGAGTTAGAGGTAGCATTGCCTATCAGGACACTAGCTGATTAATTAGTAAATTTGCCTGTAAATTTAATGTACTCTAATTCCAACTCCCTTAGTATCCTAAACTTAACTAGGAACTCAATAAAACTAAGATGAAGGCAGCAGTCCAGCAGCAAGAGGAGGGCTTTCCAGTCTTTTGCATTGAGTGTCACATGTATGATTTTTTACCCGCCGGTGAGAGATTGTATGTGTGCACTCGGTACAAAGAGCTCCTGGCTCTCAGGGAACGAGTCCGATCTCTGGAGGCTAGAGTAGCAGACTTGGAGGAGCTGAGGCAGACAGAGAGGTACATTGATGAGACCTTCAGGGAATTAGTAGCCAAGTCTCAAATCCAGTCTGGCAGCCCCAGTGCTGCCTTGGATCAGAAAGGTCTCCCAGTAGGAGAACATCACCCTGGTGTAGCAGGAAGTGATCCTGTAGCATAAACCTGCTCTTGCAATGAGTTCAAGTTTCCCATGGTTACTGCCCAGGAGGGAAGGGTTAGGCTGGCCATCATAGTTGGTGATGTGATTATTAGAAATGTAGATAGCAGGGTGGCTGGTGGACGTGAAAACTGCCTGGTAACTTGCCTGCCTGGTGCGAAGGTGGCAGACCTCACGCGTCACCTAGATAGGATTATAGACAGTGCTGGGGAGGAGCTGGCTGTCATGGTACATGTGGGTACCAATGAATAGGAAAGTGTGGGAGAGAGGTTCTGGAAGCCAAATTTAGGATTTTAGTTAGGAAGCTGAAATCCAGAACCTCCAGTGTGGCATTCTCTGAAATGATTCCTGTTCTACGTGCAGGTCCCCAGAGGCAGAGCTCCAGAATTTCAATGCATGGATGAGACGATGGTGCAGGGAAGAGGGATTCAGCTTTGTAAGGAACTGGGGAAACATTTGGGGAAAGGGGAGACTTTTCCGAAAGGATGGGCTCCTCCTTAACCAGAGTGGAACCAAGCTGCTGGCACTAACTTCCAAAAAGGAGATAGAGCAGCTTTTAAACTAGAACAAGGGGGAAAGCCGACAGTCACTCAGCAGTGCATGGTTCAGAAAAATGTATCCTTGAAGGATACTAATGAAACAGGAGAGTTAGGGCATCCCAACAGAGAGGTTCCATTAAAATTATGCTAGCAATTATGTAAATAAATAACGTTCCAGCAATTATGTAAGGAAATAAACACTTAATCATGTTACTAGTTACCACGAGGACGGCTCCTTGCCCCTCACATATTCTCTTGTATATTGCACTTTATCTTCGTTCCCCCTTTCTTGTTTCCTACTCCCAGTTAAGGCACCCTTGTTATAATGTAACTTTATACTCCTTCAAACTGTCTCTTGTTGTTTGGTTGGTTATATTTACTACCTAGTTCGATGTAAACCGAGTTGATTTGTATCAAGAAAGTCGGTATATAAAAGCCTTAAATAAATAAATAAATAAATAAATAAATAAATAAATAAATAAAAGCAAACATAGTCCATGTGCCTATATGTAAAAAATCACCAAAGATAATGATTTCTGAATTATCCATAACAACTGAAAAGCAGGTTGTTAATACAAACAAAAAACACACTTTGAAATGTCTGTATGCCAATGCCAGAAGTCTAAGAAGTAAGATGGGAGAGTTAGAGTGTATAGCAGCAAATGATGAGATTGACATAATTGGCATCACAGAAGGAGGATAACTAATGGGACAGTGCTATTTCAGGGTACAAATTATATCGCAATGATAGAGAGGATCAACTTGGTGGGGGTGTGGCACTTTGTGTCCAGGAGGGTATAGAGTCCAACAGAATGAAGATCATACAAGAGACTAAATGCTCAGTAGAATCTATATGGGTAGAAATCCCATATGTGCTGGGTAAGAGTATAGTGATAGGAGTATACTACCATCCACCTGGACAAAATGGTCAGATAGATGATGAAATGCTAAGAGAAATCATGGAAGCTAACCAATTTGGCAGTGCAATAATAATGGGAGATTTCAATTTCCCAAATATTGACTGGGTAAATGTAACATCAGGACTTGCTAGAGATATAAAGTTCCTGGATGTAATAAATGACTGCTTCATGGAGCAATTGGTTCAGGAACCTACAAGAGAGGGAGCTATTTTAGATTTAATTCTTAGTGGAACGCAAGATTTGGTGAAAGAAGTAACAGTGGTGGGGCCACTTGGCAACAGTGATCATAACATGATCAAATTTGAACTAATAACTGGAAGGGGGACAATAAGTAAATCTGCAGCTCTAACACTCAACTTTCAAAAGGGAAACTTTGATAAAATGAGGAAAATAGTTAGAAAAAAACTGAATGGTGCAGCTGCAAAGGTTAAATGTGTTCAACAGGCATGGACATTGTTTAAAAATACAATCCTAGAGGTGCAGTCCATATGTATTCCACACATTAAGAAAGGTGGAAGGAAGGCAAAACAATTACCGTCATGGTTAAAAGGTGAGCTGAAAGAGGCTATTTTAGCCAAAAAAACAACCTTAAAAAATTGGAAGAAGGATCCATCTGAAGAAAATAGGATAAAACATAAGCATTGTCAAGTTAAGTGTAAAACATTGATAAGACAGGCGAAGAGAGAATTTGAAATGAAGTTGGCCATAGAAGCAAAAACTCATAATAAAAACTTTTTAAAATATATCTGAAGCAAGAAACCTGTGAGGGAGTCGGTTGGACCATTAGATGATGGAGGGTTTAAAGGGGCTCTTAGGGAAGATAAGGCCATTGCAGAAAGACTAAATGAATTCTTTTCTTCCAAGTTTATTGATGAGGATGTTGGGGAGATACTAGTTCCGGAGATGGTTTTCAGGGGTGATGAGTCAGATGAACTGAATGAAATCACTATCAACATGGAAGATGTTGTAGGCCAGATTGACAAACTAAAGAGTAGCAAATCACCTGGACCAGCTAGTAGGCATCCTAGAGTACTGAAGGAACTAAAAAATGAAATTTCTGATCTATTAGTTAAAATTTGTAACCAATCATTAAAATCATCCATTGTACCTGAACACTGGAGGGTGACCAATGTAACCCCAATATTTGAAAATGGCTCCAATGGCGAACCAGGTAACTATAGACTAGTGAGCCTGATTCGGTGCCGGGAAAAATAGTGGAAACTATTCTCAAGATCAAAATCATAGCGCATATAGAAAGACATGGTTTAATGGAACACAGTCAAAATGGATTTACCCAAGGGAAGTCTTGCCTAACAAATCTGCATCATTTTTTTGAAGGGGTTAATAAGCATATGGATAAAGGTGACCCAGTAGATGTAGTGTATTTGGATTTTCAGATGGTGTTTGACCAAGTCCCTCATGAGAGGCTTCAAAGAAAACTAAAACGTCATGGGATAGGAGGCGATGTCCTTTCATGGATTACAAACTGGTTAGAAGACAGGAAACAGAGAGTAGGATCAAATGGTCAATTTTCTCAGTGGAAAAGGGTAAACAGTGGAGTGCCTCAGGGATCTGTACTTGGACCAGTGCTTTTCAATATATATATATAAATGATCTGGAAAGGAATACAATGAGTGAGGTTATCAAATTTGCGGATGATACAAAATTATTCAGAGTAGTTAAATCACAAGCAGATTATGATACATTACAGGAGGACCTTGCAAGACTGGAAGATTGGGCATCCAAATGGCAGATGAAATTTAATGTGGACAAGTGCAAGGTGTTGCATATGCATATAGGGAAAAATGACCACAGGGTATCCGTGCCATTGGCCGGCCCCTGTCACATGGTAGGAGCACTGGCTGGCCGGCGCCATCTTTAAAGATGGCCGCCGCCTTCGCAAAGATGGCCACCACCATCTTTAAAGATGGCCACCGCCGTATTTAAAGATGGCCACCGCCGTCGTAAAGATGGCCGCCGCCATCTTTAAAGATGGCACCGGCCATCCAGTGCTCCTACCATGTGACAATTGCCGGCCAATGGAACGGATACCCTGTCATATGGTAAGGGCAAAGGGCCATCGGCGCCATCTTTATGAGTGGCAGCCGACTGCCTGAGAACGGGAGATCGCTCCTGGGACCACCACTAGACCATCAGGTATGTTTTGGGGGGCTCGGGAGGGTGGGGGAAGCTAAGGGGTTGTTTTTAAAGGGTCGGGTGGGTTTTTTTTTTATCGGGCCATCGGCGCCATTTTTGAGTGGCAGCCAAAATAGCGCCGATGGCCCGAGAGTGGGAGATTGGTCCCCGCGCCCCCACTGGACCACCAGGTAATCGTAAAAAGTTTTGGTGGGGTTCGGGAGGGTGGGGGAAGGTAAGGGGTTAATTTTAAAGGGTCGGGCCTCACTACAAAAAAAAATAATGATGTGAATTGGAACCAATTCCGATTCACATCATGCACATCACCCACGATCAGATTTTTTCCCCCCTCTAGCCGAACCCGATCGTTAAGATGATCGGGCACATGATTCACATCTCTAGTGAATAGAAAAAATGATTTAACTTGCAAACAGTAACAGGTAAAATAAGAAGAATTTATACAGTAAATGATAACTAGACAAATTTCACCGTGCTTAGCAGTGCCTGAGCAAGTCAGAAAAGGGCTGCCCACATGAACTATAGCAGGCCCTTAGTACACAGATCTGATTTGTCTGTACTCCTAGTCAAGACTGACATATTCTGACAAATTATGGACTGTGTCAACCTGAATATTGTACAACCAATGAGATTCTAAAACACCATTTTCCTGACCAACAGTAGTATAGAATGTAGCAGTATTATACCACCTTGCGGGAAAAAGGGAAGCATGCATTCCATGCCTCACTTTAGGGTATACAAGTAAATTAATCTGTTAAGTCCTACCTACAGGATGTTGAGGAACACATTAGGAGTATAATAAAGCTGGCTGCAAGGCAGCTCCCTGCCAGCAGGGATACTCTAAAGAGTAGTAAATCACCTGGACCATATAGTATGCATCCCAGAGTTCTGAAAGAACTGATGAAAAATGAAATTGTGGACCTACTATTGGAAATGTGTAAACTATCATTAAAATTGTCTATGGTACCTGAAGACTGGAGGGTTGCCAGTGTAATGCCAATTTTTAAAAAGAGATCAAGGGATGATCCAGACAACTACAGACCAATGAGTTTGATGTCTAAGCCAGGCAAAATGGTAAAAACTATCATAAAGAAAAAAATTGCTGAACAAATATATAGGCATAATGCAAGGGACAAAGCCAAGATGGATTTAGCCAAGGGAATTCTTGTCTCATCAATCTGCTACATTATTTTGAGGGCGTAAATAAGCATGAATAAAGGTGATCCAGTTGATATAGTATATCTAGTTTTTCATAAAGAATTTGACAAAGTCACTAATGAGATTCTTCTTTGGAAATTCAAAAATCATGGGATGAGGGGCAGTGCCCTATTGTGTATTGCAAACTGGTTAAAAAACAGAAAACAGAGAGTAGGGCTAAATGGTAAATTTTTCCAGTGGAGAAAGGTGAATAGTGGAGTGCCCCAGGACCTAAGCTTTTTAATATATTTATAAATGACCTGGAAATGGAAACAACAATTGAGGTGATCAATGACACAAAATTATTCAAAGTTGTTAAATTACAAGAGGATTATGAGCAATTGCAAGAGGTCCTTGTAAAACTGGGAGAATAGGCATGCAAATGGCAAATTAAATTTAATGTGGACATGTGCAAAGTGATGCACTTTGGGAAGATTAACCAAAATTATAGCTACACAATGCAAGGTTCCACATTAGGAGTCACTGTTCAGGAAAAGGATCTAGGTATCATTGTTGAAAATACATTAAAATCTTCTAACCAGTGTACAGCAGCAACAGCAACGAAAGAAAATAGAATGTTAAGAATCACTAGGAAAAGAATAAAGAATAAAACAAAGAACAACATAATATCTCTGTATCACTCCATGGTGCAACCTCATCTTGAGTATTGTGTGTAGTTGTGATCATCACATCTCAAAAAAGATGTAGCAGAATTAGAAAAGGTACAGAGAAGGGCAACCAAGATGATAAAAAGGATGGAATGATTCTTCTGTGAGAAAAAGCGAAAGAGTGTTATGCTCAGGCTTGTGGACCCTTGGCCGACGAGAGGATGGTATACCTTTCGGAGGGTCCGTAGACTCTCTCGTCAGGTGGCGAGGCAGAACAGGAGGCAGGACCAGCTGACCCTTGGCACTGGAGACTGAGGCGAACATGGAGGCGATGAAGAGACGAGATGAGGTGTTGTGTCTTCACCACTGGTGGTCTGTGGACCCCCCTGGAGGAGCCTGTAGGGACCCGACCACTGGGACTTAGGTGGACCTAGGGAGGTCAGGGTAACGGTGCAAAGGCCAACTAGAGCTTCGCCCTGGAAGCCCGTGGTCCCCCCAGGAGGAGCCCGTAGGGACCCGGGCCGCTGGGACTTAGGTGGGCCCTTGGAGGCAGTGGTCTTGAAGGAGTCCTAGGTCAAGTGCCAGAGGGTCAACGCTCACCAGTCCGAAGTCGTGTACCAGAGAATCACCGCTTGCCAATCCGGAGTCAGGAAACAGAGAATCACCGTAAGCCAATCCGAAGTCAGGAACCAGGAACATCAAGATGGAACAGGAATGAGATCCAAAGCTTGAAGACTCACCGAAGCAAGCAGACTAGACAGTGCTAGGGGATGTTGCCAAGTCACTGGATGAGCAGAGGAAGTTGCCTTATATACTTCCTCTGCTCTGCCTGATGGAAGACAGGTGAAGCCATTTAAAGGGATTAGGTCCCTTTAAATCACTGGAGGAGGCGCGGCCTCGCGCCTAATGATGGCGGTGGCCATCTTGAATCACCCCACGGAGGGGAGACGCCGTCAGACGCTGCGAAGGGGGAAGCAGAACGGGAGCGAGCAGGTCCGGAGGCCGCGTGGGCGTGGTGGCCTGAATCGGAGCCCTCCCCCAGGGCTCCCATGGCGAGAGAACGCCGTGACTCAGGTAGGGGGCCCACGGTCATGGGACGCCACGGCCACGGGACACAACAGTACCCCCCTCTTTACGGCGTCTCCCCAGAGGCCTGGGTTTAGCTGGATGGTCCTTGTGGAACTGCTCCAGCAAATTCCGGTCCAGGATATTAGCCAGTGGTTCCCAGGAGTTCTCCTCGGGACCAAAGCCTTCCCACGCTATCAGGTATTCCCATTTCTTCCTGTGTTTCCTTACATCTAGAACCTCTCTGACTTGATAGGTGAGGTCATCTTCAGAGGCCACAGGTTGCGGGGTCAGAGGCGTGCTGGAAGGCCAAGACAAAACCAGAGGCTTCAGTAGGGAGACGTGGAACGTGTTGTGAATCTTGAGGGATGGAGGGAGGCGAAGTTGATACAAGACAGCACCCATTTGCTAGACGATGGGAAATGGTCCGATGAACCGTGGGGCCAGTCGCGATGAGGGCAGCTTCAACCGGATGAACTGCGTGCTCAACCAAACCTTTTGGCCCGGCTTGAGAGGCGGATATGGCCTTCTGCGCTGGTCTGCGTATCTCGTAGCTGCCTGACCAGCCCTGATCAGGGCGCGTTGCGTGGAAATCCACAGGCGATGCAACTCATCGGCGGAGAGTTGAGCTGTCAGAGATGCAACCGTGATGGGAACAGGCAGGGGCGGGCGTGGCTGCTTTCCATACACTATCTGAAACGGGGAGGACCCCGTGGCGGCTGAGATTTGGGAATTCAGTGCAAATTCGGCCCAGGGTAGCAGGCTGGCCCAGTCGTCTGGTTTTTCATTAACATACAGATGGAGAAATTGCTTTAGGGTCTGGTTCGTCCTCTCTGCAAGGCCGTTGGATTGTGAATGATAAGCGGACATGTATTCTAGGGTGACGTCAAACTTCTGGCAAAGGGCCTTCCAGAAATTAGCAGTAAATTGAGGCCCTCGATCGGACAGGATGCCTTTAGCAGGCTGTGAAGCCGGAAGATGTGCTGGACGAATAGCTGAGCCAGCTGTGTTGCGGATGGCAACCCTGGCAACGGCACGAAATGCGCCATCTTGCTAAAATGATCGACAACTACCCATATTACTGTGTTGCCATTGGAGGGTGGCAGATATACCACAAAGTCTGTTGCCACCTGGGTCCACGGTTCCGCAGGGGCAGGCAGCGGTTGAAGTAAACCTGGGGTTGAACCAGAGATCCTCTTGTGGCAAGCACAGGTCTGGCAGGACTCCACGTATGCCCGGACATTCTTATTCACCTTGGGCCACTAGTAGTACCGGCGCAGGTGCTGCAACGTGCGGGATTGCCCTGGGTGGCTGGAACAGCGGGAATCGTGGACCCATGCCAGCACTTGTGTCCGCAAGTGCGGCGGAACTAGGGATTTTCCAGGCAGAATGGTCGTGGTAGCTGCCAGGTGGATCCGAGATGGCTCAATGATGTACTGTGGTTCCTCAGTACCCTCCGTGGAATCAAATGCACGAGATAAAGCATCAGCCCTAGTATTCTTTTCTGCCGGTCTGTATCGAAGAATGAAGTTAAACCGGGGGAAGAACAGGGCCCACCGAGCTTGTCGAGCATTAAGCCGTTGTGCCTGCCCGGTGCAAGTACTCTAAGTTTTTGTGGTCTGTGAAGACTGTGAACTGGTGCTGTGCCCCCTCCAGCCATGGATGCTACTCTTCTAAGGCCACTTTGATGGCCAAGAGCTCCTTGTCGCCAATGGCATAGTTCTGCTCCTCTGGCATGAACTGGCGGGAGAGGAAGGCACACGGACGTAGCTTGTGGCCCTCGGAGGCCTGACTCAGGATGGCCCCTACTCCTTCAGAAGATGCATCCACTTCGACAAAGAATGGGCGTTGCGGATCGGGATGTCGAAGGCAGGGTTGCAGCACAAATGCGTCCTTGAGGCGACGGGAGGCGGCCTCCGCTACTGGAGGCCACTTCTTGGGCTCTGCTCCCTTACGTGTCAGGGCCACAATGGATGCATAGTGGAGAATAAAAGAGCGGTAATAGTTTGCGAAACCCAGGAACCTTTGGAGTGCCTTGAGCCCGGACGGCTGTGGCCATTCCCGAATGGCACTTAGCTTCTGCAGATCCATACAGAATCCCTGACTGGAGACTATGTATCCCAAGAAGGGAAGAGACTCCTGCTCAAACAGGCACTTTTCAAGCTTCGCATACAGCTTATGTTCCCTAAGACGTTGCAAGACTTGGACGACGTGCCGGCAGTGGGCGGTCAAGGAATCGGAGAAAATCAGGATGTCGTCCAAATATATTACCACACATTGGTACAGAAGGTCATGGAATATTTCATTCATGGTGTTCTGGAAAACTGCGGGGGCATTTCAAAGCCCGAATGGCATCACCAAATACTCATAGTGGCTGTCCCGGGTATTGAAGGCCGTCTTCCACTCATCACCCTCCTTAATTCGAATGAGGTTGTAAGCCCCTTGAAGATCCAATTTGGAAAAGATTCTTGCCCCTTGCAGGCGGTCAAAGAGCTCAGAGATGAGAGGCAAGGGGTAGCGATCCTTTACCGTTATAGCATTCAAGCCCCGGTAGTCTATGCAGGGGCACAATGTTCCATCCTTCTTCCCGACAAAGAAGAATCCAGCCCCTGTGGGGGACTTAGACTTCTGGATGAAGCCCCTCTCCAGGTTTTCCTGGATATATTCATTCATGGCCTGCGTTTACGCAGGCGAGAGGGCGTATATGCGCTCATGAGGAGGCTCAGTGCCAGGAAGTAGATTGATAGCGCAATCGAATGATCGATGAGGAGGCAGAATCTCGGCCTTTTGCTTTGAAAACACATCCGCATATGAAGCATAAGGCTCTGGCAGACCTGGAAGACTGGTGGAGGCCACAGAGTAGGAGACTGGGATTACGGGTTGGAGGCATTTACCATGACAGCTCGGGCCCCAGCAGGTCAGTTGTAAACTCTTCCACTCGAACTGGGGACCGTGTTCTTGGAGCCACAGGAGGCCCAAGACCACCGGGTGCATCGAGTGCTTCAGGACATGGAATGACATCTCTTCCCAATGAAGGAGCCCTACCCTTAACTGGGTAGGAACTGTCATGTGGGTCACGCGACCTGGGAGGGATCTCCCTTGGATGGAGGAGATGACCAGAGGAGGAGGGATGCGAGTCAGTGGAATTTTTAGGTGCTCCACCAATTTCCGCATTATGAAATTGCCGCCGGCGCTTGAATCGACCAGGGCTAACGTATGAAACTCACCCACGGATGACATTAGCGCCACTGGAACAGTTAGTGGAGGTGTAGACGAAGTTGAGCCTAGGACGAGGCCTCCTCCTGGTCCTAGGCACGGGATTTTTCCGAACGCGCAGCGCAGGTAGTAATCCGGTGGCCCGCTGCACCGCAATAAAAACAGAAAATCACTGTAAGCCAATCCGAAGTCAGGAACCAGGAACGTCAAGACAGAACAGTAACGAGATCCAAAGCTTGAAGACTCACCGAAGCAAGCAGACTAGACAGCGCTAGGGGATGTTGCCAAGTTGCTGGATGAGCAGAGGAAGCTGCCTTATATACTTCCTCTGCTCTGCCTGATGGAAGACAGGTGAAGCCATTTAAAGGGATTAGGTCCCTTTAAATCACTGGAGGAGGTGCGGCCTCGCGCCTAAGGATGGTGGTGGCCATCTTGAATCTCCCCCACGGAGGGGAGATGCCGTCAGACGCTGTGAAGGGGGAAGCAGGACGGCTTCCCCTGCAGCGAGCAGGTCCGGAGGCCGCGTGGGCGCGGTGGCCCGAATCGGAGCCCTCCCCCGGGGCTCCCACGGCGAGAGAACGCCGTGACTCAGGGAGGGGGCCCGCTGTCGTGGGACGCCACGGCCACGGGACACAACAAAGAGGTTAGGGCTCTTCAATTTGGAGAAGAAATTTTTGATGGGAGATATGATAGAGGTTTATAAAATAATGAGCGGCATGGCACAAGTAAACATTAATCAGTTGTTTACTCTTTCAAAATGTACTAAGACTAGAGGACACAAAATGAAGTTACGAAAAATTGAATTTAAAACTAATACAAGAAAATATTTTTTTTAACTCAATGCATTATTAAGCTCTGTAATTCGTTGCCAGTGGATGTGATGATTCCTATTAGTAAAGCTGTGTTTTAAAAAGTTTTGAACAAGTTCCTGTAGGAAAAGTCTATAAACCATTATTAAGGTGGAGTTGCAGAAATCCACTGCTTATCCCTGGGATAAGTAGCTTGGAATC
The DNA here is from genome assembly GCF_901001135.1 of Rhinatrema bivittatum. Classification (NCBI taxonomy): domain Eukaryota; kingdom Metazoa; phylum Chordata; class Amphibia; order Gymnophiona; family Rhinatrematidae; genus Rhinatrema; species Rhinatrema bivittatum. Next base: position 557,207,929 of record NC_042616.1, on the reverse strand, counting down.
TATCTACCGCTTGGGATCCTGCCAGGTACTTGTGAACTGGATTAACCACTATTGGAAATAGGATATGTGGCTTGATGGACCTTTGGTCTGACTCAGTATGGCAAGTCTAATATTATGTTCTTATTCTGCAATGGGCCTTCTGGAACCACTCAACATGGAGTCTAGTCTCTGCTTTTGGCCCTTGTCTATGTACTCTTTGCTTGCTATCCTTGCTCTGGTTCCTGACTTTGCCCTTGCTCTATCTAGTCCTGGGGATAGCAATCCTCCTGAATAAGCACCCAGATTCCCTCCTGGAACTCACTCCAACAACAAAATAGATGTGAGAGACACACTTTCCCAAAGGAAAGGAAAGCCGGTTGTCCTTTCCTTTCCTTTCCTGGAGTTCTGTAAGCATAGTCCTTCTCTGCCTCTCCTAAATTCCTTCATTGAGAGTCCGTCTCCTAGAGCTCAAGGAGTCTCCTTTATAATTTTTAGCTCACTGATTCGCCATTTGGAAGATGGACCCTCTTGTCACTTACTATGTCCTTTGAATCTACTATTGATGGAAGATTCTCTTTTTTTGAAGTATAATAGGGCATAGTCAGCCATATGCATTCATACAATATATTAACATTTTCTGCCACAGATATGGAGTGTGGTGACCCCTGGTATACCCTTTGCATGTGTTCCTGACCCTGACACCCCACCCCCCTCCCCAACCACTTACTCTTAGAATAGCTATTGTTTGTTTTTTACCTTAACTTCCCATAGGAACACAAATCAATTCAATTAGATTTTAATCTGGCTGGTTAGGTTTAAAAATATTTGACTAAGATTAGCTGTATAACTTTAATTAGAGATATTCAGCAGTACATTTATCCCACTGAATTTACTGGTCAAGTTATCCAGCTAACTTCAGCCAGATAACTCCAATGCCATCCTTACTGAATATTACCCCCAAGAAGAAGAAGATTTTCAGTTGAGTTGAGAGAATATATTTTCCGCTGAAAATTTACCTAATTTCGATACCTAAAACTTAGGGGCCAATTATCAAAGAGTTTAATCTCCTAAATTGTGGAGTTAGGATGAAAAATTGATCCCTAGTAAACAGGGATAGCAACCAGGCATATTGATTTAGTTACTCAAATTCTGGATTTCCCTGAGAGTGTAGTTGGGCCAGAGAGAGCTAGCTTTCAGTAATCTTCATTATTAGCCAACTAAGGACCTCAAGTACTAAGCTTTTTTCCCCATAGAAACAGAATGGGAAAAAAGCCTCAGTAAAATGGGCCCTAAATTAGAACCTTATCTCTGTGTATATGGATAACTGGCTTAAACATAGTCTGAATTATAGAAAGGAGGATAACTTTGCAATCTAACTAGCAGTCAGAGGTAGGTAGATGTTTTAAGCCTTAATATGCATGATAAAGATTTAACACCTACTCAAAGTCTGGTGTTCCATTTTTGGCATTAGCGAGCATATATCAAATAGCATGGGAGGAGAACATGTGCCAACTAAAAACCTCATCTGTATATAGAGATTCATTATTTTCATGTGGATGCATTCTAATTTTAGCGGGTTCCTGTTAACAGCCTGAAGCACTAGTTACAAAGCACACTAGAAAATGTTTTCTTTTGTGTATGTTAAAAAGCCTTAGCATGCATGCTAAGCTTTAGTGTACAAGAGCAACAGCATTTTTAGTTTATTTCACAGGAAATTGATAAATAGGGATTAACAGAAAGGACTTAATACTGCAAGTCAGTTGACATCTTTATATGTCATTGCTTGTATCCATGTGCATGTGGTCTTTACACTGCAGGAAAATCCTTATTTTGAGGATAAATGTGTTCTATTAAACTTTGTGAGCCCAATATTCAAAGATACTTAGCTAGATAAGTAGCGACTTATCCAGCTAAGTACATAGCTGGTAAATTGTGAGTTGGCAGTGGGCAGATTGGGGCTGCACTACTTATCTAGCTAGCTAGCTAGATAAGTGCAAATTTTCAGACTTATCTAGTGAAGTTATTTATTTATTTATTTTTTAATTTATGCATTTTTATACAATTACAAGCATCCATTTGTTTAAGAAATCTCTTAAGTACAGAAAGGTAAATAATAAGGAAGAAGATTAAATCAGATTATATCACCATATGTTCATCTCTACTCAAAAAAATAGAAGAAATACAGGGAGAGCAAGCAAATCAGAGCGATTAATTTGTTTTAGAAATATCATTTCAAACAATATCTGGAAACCTGAATGAACCCAACACTATTTAACATTAACACACCAAACAGCAGGACTATATGGGATTAGGGTGGGTATCCAGGAAGGATTTAAGCTGTGTTGGGTCAAAGAACACATATCTCTGTTCCTGAAAGAACACACAACACTTACAAGGAAATTGCAGTTTGAAAGTTGCACCCTTTTGTGCAACTTCCTCCTTCATATTTAAGAATAATTTTCTTCTTAATTGTGTCTGTTTAACCAAGTCTTGGTAACACCATGTTTTTTTGTCCGAAAAAAAGAGCTTGGTTATTCCTGAAATATTGTTTAAAGATATTGTTCTTATCCATCAAAAAAGCGAAGGTAACTAATAAAGGTCTGCAATGTGAAACTACCATCTCCTGTGAAGATTCCAGTAGAGTTGTTAAGTCTGGTGAAGCTTGATCTTCTGTATTGCCTTGATTAACTTGAGTTGGATACAGATAATACACCTTTGTGATTACTGGTTTAATTTCTTCAGGAACTTTCAATATTTGAGACACATACAACTTAAATAAATCTAATGGAGAAATATTTCTTAGAACTGGAAAATTTAGAAATCTTAAGTTGTGTGCTCTCAAATTATTTTTGATCTTTTCCAGTCTCTTATTTACCTCATTATCATTCAGGATTATAGCTGACTGAACTTTCTCCACTTCAACAATTCGAGTTTCTATCTTTTCAATTTTATTATTTTGAGCCGCTATTTCAGTAGCATTTTGTTTCACTTGATTTTTAACTTCCAGCACTCAATTTTGCCGGCATCCGGTTTCCGAACCCGTGGCTGTCAGCGGGCTCGAGAACCTACGCCCGCAAAATTGAGCGTCGGCTATCAAACCCGTTGACAGCCACCTCTCCTGTCCAAAAAGAGGCGCTAGGGACACTAGCATGTCCCTAGCGCCTCTTTTTACCGCAGGCCCTAATTTAAATATTTTGTTTTACTGTATCGCGCGCACAGGACACTGGCCTGTGCTCTCCCACGAACTTTACTGTTTCAGCCTGTTAGTAAACAATACTTCAATTAAAAAAAAGCATGTCTAAACAAAATACAAAGCTGGAGCAATGGAGCCTCCATGCATTGGTGTGAACTGCAGCTTTTATGGTCTAATGGTCTCACTTTTAATTTTCTAATGGTCTTTTCAACATAAATCAGATTACATTGACAAAATGTGACATATACTGCAAAAGAGGTGTTGCAATCATAAAGATGTCTCAAATTGTACTTAAATCAATTACATGGATTGGTGAATACTGAGATTCATAACATAATGGGACAAAAAATGCAATGTCCACAACTTTGATGAATTCCTATTATAGGGCAATCATGTACTCTATCATTTCTAAACAGGAAGAAAAACCACAATTCTCTAAGACAACTACTTCTTGTGTGTGCAAAAAACAAAAAAAAACCCAGATGTTCAAAAGCATTCATGCAAAGGCAGCTTATCCCAATAATTGTGTATAATAGCTATATGCTGTTGAAAACCATAAAGGGCAAACTAAATCTAGCTGATGAGCTACTATACTAACTTTTGGTTGTAAAAGCCACTGCCTCTCACAAGAGAGTACATGCTTATAGGCATGTCAAACCACTTGGATTAGATAGCCTTGTTGAATAAAACAATCTGATAGAGTTTGAGCTTGTTCCTTGAACTTCTGAAGTTGAGAAAAATGGCAACGGCATTGAAGACATTTGGAAAAAGTTAAATTATATCACAAATGTCATGGATGAAAACTTGAAAAATAGAAGCTGGCATTTCTATCAGTTGGCTTCCTAAATAGAAGAGTAGATAACCCATTTTCTGTCTTTATTATCCACATATCCAGAAAATTAATTGCTGTTAAATCATCTTGAAAAGTAAATTGAATCCACAGATTAGAACGATTTAACCATTCCATAAATTCATGCAGTTATGCTGTGGAACTTTTCCACAAAAGGAATACATTATCAATAAATTGTCTCTATAAGACAATGGAAGAAGAGTATCTTGAAAAGTATATCTAATGAGAATCAAATTTGGTCATAAAAAGATTTGCAATCAAGGGAGCAAAAGTGATGTCTATCACCATGCCTGAAATTTGCTCAAAATACCGTCCATCAAAAAGAAAAAAGAATTGTTAAAGCAATTCTTTCTAAAGGCATAGGGCCAGATTTTAAAAGCCCTGCGCGCGTAAATCTGGCACGCGTAGATAAGAAAATAAAGGTAGGGGGGGATTTAGGTAGGGCTGGGGGGGAGCGGAAGGAAAGATCCCTTTGAGGCCACTCTGATTTCGGAGCGGCCTCGGAGGGAACGGGGAAAGCCATCGGGGCTCCCCTAGGGCTCGGCGTGCACAAAGTGCACAAATATGCACACCCTTGCACGCGCCGACCCCGGATTTTATAACATGCACACGGCTGCGCACACAAATCTACGCCCTTGCGTATCTCTTAAAATCCGGCCCATAATGAACTCTGTAGGAATGGGTCTGGATTTGGATGATCATATAACATTGGCTTAATCACTTGAAGAGCTTCCTCTTGTGGAATATCAGTGTACAAGGAAGTAACATTTAATCTAATAGGAATCCACTCTGACATATCCTGAAAGTGTGTTGAATCTCTTATATATGAAGAACCCTACAGTATATGGGACTTAAGAGTATATCTACATATTGTAAAAGTGGTTCCAATAAAGAGTCACATGAGATTCTTAATCTTGTGCTCTTTTACTTCAGAAATAAAATGGTAGAAATACATGCAGATGGAAGTTGCTGAATGTAAGAACTGAGGTGTTTTGCCCTGAGGCAGCATTTTCTACAGCGAAATAGATTTTAAGTTAAGTACTGCATGGATATTAGAATGATGTTTGTTACAGGGATGTGCAGAGCAAAATTTTATGTTCATATTTCTTATGTCCGAAAGGGGGTCCCACTTGCGGCCAATATGGACATAAAAAAAATCCAATGAGTTGGGTATATGTACATATGTGCAAAAAAAAAATTTAAACCCCCTCACCCTCCTTAATCCCCCCCCCCCGACTTACCACAACTCCCTGGTGATGGAGCGAGGAGTGAGGACGCCATTTCTGCAATCCTTGGCGAGAAGCATGTGACGTCGGCGGCACGTCGAGTGACGCCGGCGTCACGTGATTCCCGGCGAGTTCGCGCCGGACGGCTCGTTCGGCCCAAAAATAACTTTTGGCCAGCTTGGGGGGGCCTCCTGACCCCCCCAAGCTGGCCAAAAGTTATTTTTGGGCCGAACGAGCCGTCCGGCGCGAACTCGCCGGGAATCACGTGACGCCGGCGTCACTCGACGTGCCGCCGACGTCACATGCTTCTCGCCAAGGATTGCAGAAATGGCGTCCTCACTCCTCGCTCCATCACCAGGGAGTTGTGGTAAGTCGGGGGGGGGGATTAAGGAGGGTGAGGGGGTTTATATTTTTATTTTGGCTCAACAATCGCGATTTCCCACATATCCAACATATCTATGTTGGATATGTGGGAAATCCGATCGTTTATGTCGAATCAATTTTTTAAGTTAAAAAAAAATATGAGTAGCGTTTTACTAATGCGGTCAATCCGAATGCACACCCCTAGTTTGTTAGCAAAGTATAAAATTAACAAAGTTGAAAATTATGAAATACACATCTTGAGAGATTTTATGCAAAATCCTAAGAAGAATGTCAGGAACTGAAAGGGATTTTTTTCTCCATGCTGTTAGCATTTTAAGAAGCTGCAGACTTCCAATGCTCTCTGAACTTTTCCCTTTCAGATAAATAAAATTCTTCTATGCTTTTGATAATTTCATAAACATTAAAAGGCTTAGGATATGTACTGTGTAATGCTAGACTGAAACAGTGCATTGTTTAACAATTTTTTATAAAATCACTTTGAGATATATAATAATAATATATATATAGTGCACGTGTGTGTGTGTGTGTGTGTGTGTGTGTGTGTGTGTGTGTGTGTGTGAACTGAATATAAAAAAATAACAAGAAAGTGATTTATTTTATTTTGTTGGTGACTGCACAGATATCACTGGATAATTGGTTGGATATATTATTGTTTATGAGTTAAAAGATGTGCCATGATTCTTTGTAATGGAGTGAATACTCTTCCACTGTTCAGTTATTTAGTTCCTGTAGAGCCAACGACAAATATGAAGTCCAGTTTTTCTGGAAATCATCATATTAATTGCACAATTACTATTTTAGTAATGTGTTATTATGTCGATTAACCCTGATAGTTGATGGCAATGTGGAATATTCAGCATGCAGGGAATGTAATTTTCTGTCGCCCAAGATTTGCACCAGGTGTCCTGTAAAGTGGGGTCTGTCATTTAATTGCATTTCATATGGTACCCCATAATGAAAGATAATCATCTCTAAAGTTTACAGGGTGTTTTGATGAGTAATCTGTTTACATAGATAGGTATACAAATAGCCAGAGTATAAATCCACTAAAGTCACCGTATAATGGCAGCCCTGTAAAGGTAACAAAGTTCTTTTGTAGTCTATATGCCAAATTTGCATGGCCCCACCCGTCTTTTAATATGCTGTAGTTAGTGGGAGGCCTCATTTACCTCTGTTTTATTTTCTGACATGTCTCACACCGGAAAGCAATTGTTTTACACTAATCCCTGGTTAATTTCATGCCCCATTAAAATTTCCATTGATCCATCTAGCTAACTCTATGGGCATGTTAAATAATGAAGAGAAGAAATGTGGGCAGCTGAATTAACTGCCTGTTTGTTCCAGGCTTCTGCATAATCTTTATATGTGCTTGCATTTACGTAATACACAGTAGTGGCAACAGTCTGTACAAATTGCCATATTTCTTCCCATAATTCTTGTCCCAAAATCAAGCCCAGGCCTGGGCATGATAATCATGAACCAGACTCAGTCACACTTCAGTGTCAGCCCAAAGCTTAGACCTGGGCCTTGGCAATGAGAGCCAGTCTTATCTGAGCCTCAGTATTGGACTGGGACATGGCCTGGGCCTAGGTAACGAGGACCTGGCCATGGGCAGGGCCCCAGCTTTGGGTATAGACACAGATTCTGCCCTCTGCAATGGCAACAGACCTCATCCTAGGCCTTGGGCCTAGATGACTGGGACCCAGCCTCAGTCAGGGCTATGTCTTTGGGCCTAGGGCAAGGACCATGTCTGTAGGCAGGGATGGGACTAGTCCAATGCTTTCTCCATTTTGTGACCTGTTTTTGTTTTTTTGTTTGGAACAATGATGAATATACACAAAAATGTTCATGTATATTTGTTTGAAGTCTTTTTTTGGTTTATATCATTTGTACAAACCAAAAAATACAAAAAATGTAGAATGAAGTATTTATTCAAAATTAATGCACATCCTTACTTGTGATTTGGCCTGGCCACAGTTGGAGGCAGAATGCTGGGCTCAGTGGACCTAGCATGATATTTCTTAAGTTCTTTTATACTTATGTTATTAGCTCAAGGTCTGCACCAGCAGCAATTTCAGTTTCTCTCTGATCGGAGGATTCTTGCACCTCATTAGCTGTCTTTCAGTGCTATAGTTTTTCAAAGCAGATTTGAAAACTCTTGACTTTTCAGTAGGTCCAATAGAGGGCCAAGTGGCTCCCTTATGAATATGTGAGATTTTTTTGTCCTCTTTCTACAGCAAACAAACTAACAAAGAGCATTTGCTTTAACTGGGAAGTCCTTTCTTTGATACAATATTCACCCTTCAATACATATTTAGCTAAGTGGCAGCATCCCACTGAACAGAGGGCTGCCTAGAAGGAACAGGCATTCCTTGAGTGAGATGGACCTCCTTGAGTAAGACAGTACCCTATACAGGGGAACAGGATGCCTCTCCCTTGGTCAACTCCTGATGGTCAGTGCAAAACCTGGACTGGATTATGGGAAAAGGGTTTAATAGAAGCTAGGTTAATGCCATGATTCAGTGCTATATTTCTAGTACAGAACCTTTCAAATTCAGTTGGAAGCTCGAAGAAGCAAAAGGAAATCTCCAGGACAAAATAAGACAACAACAATCCTCAATGAGGAAATAGAGACCTAACTGGGGGGAGGGGGGTATATATATTTTGCTAATTTCTTCTTGGAGTTTCATGTGTGTGTCAGTTTGTGGTTTATTCTGTTCTTCTGTGATCTTAATTCACAGTCTATAGTTCATAGCTTAGTTTTTATAACAAACATAAATGACACCATTTAATTAATTGACTTCTGCTCAAGTAGAACTTAGAAGTAGTGATTTATACTTTGCAGATCAATGCACATCCTCAACAGAGGTCCTTACTCAATATTTTTTCTCTAGTTAATGAATGGGAAAAAATCATTTTTGAATAAGGGCCATGGAATGAATTAAAATGCTGCAAACTGCCCAATCATCCTTAAAGTTGTAAAGTAAATGACAACTAACAGTATTGCAATGTTGCAGATCTAAAGAAGAAAACAAAATAAGCTGCCATAAATACGCAGTTCAACCTTATAGTTTGTAAACCTCTAGTGAAGATCCATTAACTTTTAACAAATATCTAGTTTATACAGGATAAAGTACCAAAAATCCATATGGAAAAAAAAGTGATGTGCAACCTATATAAAAATAATTTCAACTTCTTGTAAATGGAACTTTTTGTCACTGCAATTTTCTTGTCCCTTTCAGAATAACCATATTGAAAACAATATCATAAATTTTATCATACAGTAACCGAGGCTCTCATTTTCTCCCTTTTGCTTGCCTCCATCTCTTTCTGTTTTATTTCTTTTTCTAAAGTTTCAATCATAACTTTAGATGCAGTACATTTGGATTAAAATGAACTCGCCTTTCCTTTCTTCCAGCTTTCTTTGCTCACTTATTTTCCATTCATCTTCTTTCTCTGCTCAATAGCTGGATTTTGATTTTCTTCTTTGTATGCAGCCTCAATTTCATCTCTGAGTCCTCCTTATCCTTTTGCAGAACATCTTGGTTATCACTAAATCTTACTGGTTATAATGATCCAATACCCCACCACAATCATCCCTTCCTGAGCTTTCAATGTAAAAAAATTCCTCATACAAATTTTTATTCTTTCAAGATTCAGTTATTACATTTCCCTTCATGCAGGCTTTCCAGTATTTCATCTGTTGCTACTTCAGTTAATCTTCAGTCCAGTTGCCTGTTTCTTCTATTCATGCTTTATGCCACATTCATTCCATCTTGCTCCTTTAGTCACTTCACTGACTTTCAATCCAATATTACATTCAATGCAAAGTCTTTGGTTCTGCCTGCTCTGCATTACATGATTTACCTCCCGACTCTGCACCTACCCTCTTTGAAACATTGGTTAAACCCTACAAAAATTAAAAAGTTTCAGTAATGATATTCTGGCAAGCTTTCAGCTCCTTCAGCTTTTAGTGAACCAGAGTTATTTGCATGTGAAAAATGCAGGGAAGATGGAGCATCTAACAATAAGGTGAATTGAATGGCAAGAGTTGTAAATCATGTAGATGTGTTCTTTATTTATACTTCTTCCCCATATCTCTTGAGATAATTTTTTAATCATTCTATAGTACTTTATTTTCATGAGTAAACTTGGAAAGTTTAGTCAAATATACATTCCTACTTTGAAGATTGTAGCATTTCCTTAGAATTAGAAATAGTTGTGATCTGATGTTTTAACAATTAACTACTGCATTTAAATCTATATTCTGAATTCTGGAGTACATGCACTGTGCAGTTTGAGCAGAGAGAATGTTTACATTTAGTGTGCATTGTGTAGATTAATTTTTCAAAAGCAAACAATATTAATAGTTCCCAAAAAACTAGAGTGTAAATAAACTAAATTGTCACACTGTAGGATATATTTTTGAAATGCTTCTGGGCAATTCGTATTGTCTGAGAATATAGAATCTAATTTAATCTTTTTCTGCCTGAGCATGTCTTCTATACGGTGAATTCCAAACTGGCCTTTTCCAGTATCAAAGCATCAGAAAAAAAAGAAAGGCTTGTAATGCGCAAAATAGCCAAAGCTTTTTAGGTTGTTTTAAGTTGTCTTGGTTTATGTATAATTTGAAAAAAAAAAAATAAATATATATATATATATCAATAGCCAAAGCTACAGTGTACCAAAAACGTATGGTGTTTTGGTGCCACCAGTTTGTAACAATAATGAACTTAATATTCAAAGTGCATTCAGTGCTATTTAGCCGAATAAGCGGGAGTTATGCAGGTAAGTAACGACTGCTGAATGTGCTGCTGAATGGCCACTTCTTAGCCTGTAAGTTATGTCTTAGAAGGTAGCCACATAAGAAATTGGCATGTAGTGGGGGGACCGGGCTGAAGTGAGCTAGCCAGCCATACAACTTATGTGGCTAACTGCCCATATTCGGATTTAGTCACATAAGTTATACAGCTAAGCTAGATGTGTCATAGAGCAGGTCTAATCTTAGCTGATTAGACTTATATGGCAAAGCACACAGGTATTCGTGTATATTCACTGGCATAGCTGTGCCACTGAATATACATCATAACTTAGACAGAGATGTTCTAACCGGATAAATGACTTAACCGGCCATTTTTGAATACTGACCGCATAAGTACATAGTTAATTATTAATGAGGATATTAATGTCAAGGTGTCATCATAATAATTTTATAATATATTCTATACATTTTTAGGGTTAAAATATTAGAGGAAACTTTCAAACAAGTGCATAAGGCACTTATATGTGTGCATATGGTGCAAAGCGGAAGTCTGAATGTATTTTCAATCTACGCATGTACACACTTACATAATAAAATTCATGTATCCTATTTATAAAACATATGTATGTATGTGAACTATTTGCATATGTTTTCACATATGTAAACTCATATCTGCTCACTTTTCCATGAAAAACAGTTAACATATGCATTTACATTTTTCCGTGCATGTGAGCTTCCAGGTTGAGCTTTTGCCAAAATGGCTCCCCCCCACATACCAGCTGAACTTCTCCAGCCTTGGGGAGTGCAGTGAGGGTTGGGGTGAAGAGCCTTTGATGGAGAAATAGGGGATGGGATGGGGTGGAGGAAGCACTGGGGGCATAGAGGGCAAAGGGGGTTGGCAAGTGGAAAAGGCTTTGGGGAGATATATTGGATGGGAGTTGGGGTGGGCAAGCCTTGGGGGGATAATGGGGGTTGAGGGTGAGGCATTTGGAGGTTTGAGGGAGTTTGGGGTAATTGGGGTTAGAGGCAATCGGAAGCAATAGGGGATTGACGGTGGCAATGGGGGATGGGGTTGTGGGTGTTAGTGGACAATGGGGAGCAATAGTGAACTAATTGCTTTCTATTCCTATTTCTCTGTTCATAACATTACCATCAGGGAGATATGCAAAATTGCTTTTAATTTTATGCTCACATCACTGGTCCAACTATTGCTCTGCCAAGCTATAAGACTCTATCTCTGCCTACTTCTTCTAGTAACTCTCATGCGCACTAACTTTGCGTTTTTCTATTCTTTATGTCAGAGGGATCATTGAATTGAAGCAGTACTTATTCTGCACTCACAAGGTAACTCAAGAATGTGTTACATCCTACTCCTTACAGTCTTAGGGCCGGATTTTAAAAATGTTACGCGCGTAAATCCATAGGATTTACGCGTGTAACTGGCCTTACGCACACTGGCCTATTTTTAAATGGACTGGCGACGCACGTAAAGCCACGGGATGCGTGCAAGTCCCGGGGCTTACAAAAAGGGGCGGGGTGTGGGTGGTCCGGGGTGGTCCTGGGGTGGGGCGGGCTGTGGTCAGCAGCTCCTGGCACAGCATCCATTTGCCGCTGTGTTGGGGATCGCACACCGGCAGTTGGCCGGAGCGCACAATTTGAACCTGCCCAGAGGCAGGCGCAAAAGGTAAAAAAAAAATAAATTTTGGGATGGGTTAGAGTAGGGCTAGGGGGCAGAAAGGTTATGGGAAGGGAACGGGAAGGTCAGGTTAGAAGGAGGGAACAGGAGAAGGCAGCCTGGCTCGGCACATGCAGGGTGCACAATTGTGCAATCCCTTGCACACACCGACCACTGATTTTATAACTTGCACCTGAACGCCCAAGTTATAAAATCGGGTGTACATGTGTCCGCGCCGGGCAGTGAGCGCACATGTATGCCCGTGCTCAACCTTTTAAAACCTACCCCTTAGATGGTAACTTTTAAGCAGGTGCACGAGCACACACGAGTGTGCGTTTTTTGATCCGCATCCAGAGATTCATCCATTTTATTACATAGGTGCGTATATGCCCATGCTATAAAATAGGAAGGACATGCATACATGTGTGTGCAATTTTACATGGACATGCACATGTGTGTGCAATTCCCTCCTCTATCTTGTAAATGTTGGAATTTTACAAGGGACGCAAGCCAATGCTATTTGCTCTTTTCCCAATTCATTCCTTGTTCACCTGGTTTAGGGATAGGACTTTCAAACCCCCCCTCATTTAATAGCCTCCCCTTCCCGCATTAGCCTAGACCCTTAAAATCCCACTGATCTGCTCATATTTATTTGTTTTAAAAGTTACACACCATCCATAGCAGAAGTAAATTTACATTACAGGAAACCTCGGCGCACAGAAAGACACGTAAGCATTTCCATGTACGTTTCTTGGCCAGGCCTTGCCATGTCTATTTCCCATCCAGACCACACACATGCTTCGCCCCTTTTCAAAAACCTTTTTTTTTTACTTGTGTGCACAGTGGGAGACATGTGCGTCCTCAGGTAGCTTTTAAAATCCACTTGGCACATGTTGGTCCGACTTCTGCACATATCTCCCTGTTTTGGCATATGCAGGGCTTCTAAAATTCACCTACTAGTAGGTAAAATTGTTATCTACCTTTCTACAAACACCCATAGAATAGTGGCAAAATCCTGGCCATTGATGCCTTGCTATCTAAGGTACATCCCAACATAAACCAGCAAGAGATGAGCCTTCCTGCGAGCCCCCAACATTACCTAGCCATCATGTGTCACAATACAGCTTTATAGAAGATTGTGTATCTCAGGGAACCTATTCTATGAACTTGCTACACCATATAAGATATTGGTGTCCCACTGCTAGGAATATTTTTCATTACCTTGAACTCTCCAACTTATGAAATACCCTCTAAATGCTTGTAGATCATGCACATCACAGCCTGGAGCACATGACATGTGCTTACACACTGTTTTGGCTGTCTTCAAAGATAATACAAGCTTGTCAAAGGAGGAGGTGGAAGAAGAGGAACAGAGTAAGCCCCAAGTCCCTCCTCCAGCTTAGCACTTGTGGCTGCTGCAAGGCAGCAACAGCCATCACCAGCAATAATGGTGGAGCTCATGGTGGAACACCAGATATGCTCCCCCTCTCCAATGAAGGCCCCAAAACTGTAACATCACACATCCCTCTACCCTTCCATTTAGGGACTCCTTCCCCTTTGTCCCTGGGACATCAGGATTTAGGTACTGACCATGGCCTACCTTTGCTGGCTGAAACAGTCAGCAAGTCCATGGAGACTCTCTCCCTGATCATCTGCCATGCCCTTTAGTAGGAGAAGCCACTATTGGCACAGGAACCCCTACTCCTGATCCATAGTAGATTCCAAATGCCATAGAGGGGAGCTATGGAGACAATGATGGAGAAACTATGAGGCCTGTGGATCGACATCAGGAGGATGGTAGCAATGAGGTGACCAGCACAGTCTCCTGCTTTCTAGGACTCTCCGGACCAAGCCTCATGATTATCCTGTTTTGTTTTGTTTTTGTAGTTAACTCTCTAGATTCTCTTCCATCCTTCACATTTTTATGTTTATTTGTATATATACTTTAAAGTTTTAAAAGTTAAATATTATCAATATTATTATACTTTTCATTGATGCATGTGCCTTTTTTATTAGGCGCATGTATTGATCCATTTCCACTTCCATTAAAGCCCCTTTCAGGACAGTCTATTGCAACCACTCTGTCACCCACACATTGCCATGCATGTAGCTAAGAATGCTGGTATGCATATACATCTCTATCCTCCTCTTATCTACACTTAGGGGTAGATTTAAAAAAACTGCGCCTGCTCGTACTTTTGTTCGCGCGACCGGTGCAAACAAAAGTATGCTGGATTTTAATAGATACGCACGTAGCCAGACGTATCTTTTAAAATCCGGGGTTGGCGAGGGCAAGGCTGCGCAAAATTGGCAGCCTGCGCACGCCGAGCCACACAGCCTGCCTCTGTTCCCTTCGAGGCCGCTCCGAAATTGAGCGGCCTTGGAGGGAACTTTCCTTCCGCCCTGCCACACCTTCCCCTCCTTTCCCCTACCTAACCCACCCCCCAGCCCTATCTAACACCCCCCACCTTTGTTGGAAGCGTTACGTGCACTGGACTGGCCGCCAGCACACGATTCCCTGGCCCGGGAGCAGTTTCGGAGGCCTTGGCCATGCCCCCAAAATGCCCCTGGGCCGGAAGCACGCCCATGGCCCCACCCTCGGATGACATGCCACTGTGACATGCCCCCCGACTCGCCCCCAACATGCCCCCAGGAAAGCCCCGAAACTTACACGCGTCCCGAGGCTTGCGCGTGCCACCAAGCCTATTCAGCATAGGCTCGCCGAATGCAGGGGGAGCTTGGGGCAGGTTTTCGGGGGGGTACGCGCGTATCTTACTCGCGTACCCCTTTGAAAATCTGCCCCTTAGAGCTGTGATGTATAATTTCAGGTTATAAGGTTGTACAGTGTATATTTAGCAATCTGGAAAAACTTTACTGTGATGGACCCAAAATAACTGAGACTTTTGTCACCTTTTACCTCTTAGCTCATAGTTCCTTACACTGTGGGTCCCAAATGAAGTCACTGAACCTTCTGGGGTCACAAATGCCTCAAATGGCATTAATATTTAGGAATAATACATCTACAAACCAGTAAGATAAGGAAAACCACAAAAGTTGCCTTTTGAGACCATCATAAGAATAAAGAGCTTGCAAAAGTTAACTTAGTAGCAATACATGGTGTTAGGATCTTACACCCACCATTTAAATGTCTTGCAGTTCAAAATTTAATCATAGGTCTCTTAGGAAAGTGCAATATAATTTTTTAGGACTTTTTAGTGAATTTTTTGCATATAAAATCTATCATTTGTGAAGAAAAACCATAATGCAATATAGTAACACTCATCTTTTTCAATTTGTATATCAGAGTTAGTTAGAAGATCAATGAAAACAATAAGCCTATGCCAAGCCTGAGACAATTTGTCTTTCACTTTACTTCTTCCTCAAGGGTGAATTGACCAGGCAAACACTAAACTCCAAAATCCACTGCAATATATAACAGTTTTTAAGTAATTTGTAAAAAATATGAAAAGTATAGAAGATTCAGTAGAAAAAAAATTACATATTGAATCTAATTTTCTCAAAAGCAAAAAGCTACATAGACTACATATGGGTGATAATCTGCCATCTTAGGGGGTCATTTATCAAAGTGCTATATGGTGTTTTCGCATGAAAAAAACACCTTTAACCATGTGAAAACACCATAGCACAAATGCAAATTAGAAAAAGGGGAGGAGTTTGGGGCAAAGTGGGCCAGCTTCATAATTTGTGAAACCATAAGGGCCCTTCTACAACAGAGAGAGAGAGAGAGAAAGAGAGAAATAGAAAAAGAGAGAGAGAGAGAGAGAGACTAACTGTAATGCCCTCATACTAGGTAGGTATTTATACCTCTATATGAGGCCTCCCTAGTCACTCGAGGTGAGGTTTAGGTATTCGTGTAGGGGTTAGGGGCCACTTTGATATTCAAAGTGAGACATACGCAAAGAACAGTGCTCTCTTTTGAAGATTTGATGACCGAGATTTGAGCAATGTTCTCTCAACCTAGCTTGATTGACTCTCTAGCTGGGTAACATCAAGCTAGGTTGAGAGAAATTGCACAAATATTATCTTTGGGTGAGTTTTCTCACTCCAAAGGTCATCAAATCTTCACAAGAGAGCACTGTTCTGCTCTTACGTCTCACTTTGAATGTCAAAGTGGCCCATAACCCCTAGGCATTTGTATCAATCTTATTTGTTGTATTTTCTCAATAGGATATGCATTAGTGGTAAATTACTGTCTTTTCATATGGAAGGCTATTGTACCTAGTAGTAAAGGGAGTTTGTTTTGCTTTTTACTAAGATGTCACCAAAACCAGAATATCTTTTTTGTATGGTGAGTTGTATGGGTAATGACCTAGTTCTGTTCTGACCCATTGTTGGGGGTCGCGGGGTTCCCATGGATGCAGAGTATATGTTTACATATAGCCCCATGACGGTCACATGTTCAGTGTGTCATGCATGTGAGAACCATCTGTCAGGTGTGACCCAGCCGAATAAAGGTTGAGAACCACTGCTCTAACATATGATTTTATTTTCTTTGTCTCACCATCCAAATTTCATTATGTGCAATCATGCACTGGGAGAAACTTTGTTTATGTCCAAGGTCAAAACATTCTGTATGTATCTGCTCATGTTCTTCAAACTCATCATCTATATAAACATTATTTTAGCCTGTATGTATTTCAAAGTTTTAGAATCAGAGGTATAAATTCCTCTGCCAGTGAAGTCTGTCCACTTGATCAAATTATACATAGTCTTATACTCTGAGACGTAGATTTATTGGGCTCAAATATCAGACAAAAGTAGGTGTGAAAACTATTCCATTATTCCAAAAGATTTTCAGAAAAGAGAAGAAAATCAGTGCTTCCTATATGGAATCATTTAAATGTGTACTTTCTAGCATGCAGAGTCAACAGTGCAAAAGCATTACTTATAATCATGCACTACACGTTCAACTAAAAGCATATCTGTATTTTGCAAACATTTGCTTAAAAAAAAAATGTTTCTAATAATTCTGCATTAAAAAAAATCCTCACAGTGCCCGTTATCTATGTTGATCTCACGACATAAAGAACACAAAACTGACATCACAGGTGTTTTGTCAAAGTCTTGTCTGCCATGCAGGTATTTATAATTCACCCTTCTACATCAAATATGGCAGCCTTGAAGTTTTCTCTCGACTTCTTCGCTCTTGAAATATGGCTGCCTGAAAAGCAGAACTGTGTTGATCTCTATTCATCTATTGTATGCCAGTTCATATTCCTTAAAGCACAAATTTAATTATTTTTACTACCTATGAAATGCATGCTTTGGAACCTCCATATTTAGCATACTGCCATTGTTAGACAGATTAAATATATCCATGTTATTAATCTTTTACCTGTTCAAATAAGATGAACTGAATAAGCAAGCTATGATTAGAGTCAGAATTAATATAGGCATCAGCTAACATCACAATCAGAGCATAATTAATATTCTACAGCAGCAGAATTTTTGCAAGGCAAATCCTAACCAAAAAAAAAATCAAATTATCCCTCTCTTTCTGTAAATAATATTCTTTATGAAAATATCCTCCAATGACAAAAGGAGGAATGAGGAAAATTTCTATGCATGCTGATTAACCTAATCATTACAATATAAGATTTATTGATTAATTTAAAAAACTGCATAAACTATGCTATCAAGATATACTGATTCTTATTATTGATTATATGTAAACATATGTTAGATTTCATGTAAAACAGGCATGTATAGGCAAGTTTCTACAAACATCTTTCAAAAGACATATTGCATATTGTCGTGTACATACTTTATAAATTGTTCTAATGGGTTAATTTTCATTTTTAAAGAAAATAAACTGGACATAGTTTCATGCAACCCAAATACAGTCTAATGTGTTGGATGCTGTAATTGTGATCCCCTGGTGGCAAATATGCAAAGTGGTCTGCAAGAAATCCATAAATGTATCTTACATTGCTCAACCATGTGCAAAGAATGAACAATCCATGTATAAACTCAGTATGTCAGCACAGTCTTGTTAAATATTCACAGTGGATTATGGAAAAGTGGAAAACAATCTCAATGTAATGGATGGAGTTTCGTAAAAGTTTCCCATGATTGCACTCATTGCTATCTATCACTTTCCACTCTCTGCAGTGTAGAGAATCCAGAAACTGAGGGGAACATTTTCAAAATGCTAAGCATGAAGAAATTAGCATATATGCAGATAAGTAGCTACTACTAGTTTATTCCATATTCTATGAAAGCAAAAAATGTGTGCATTTTCATTTTCACATGCATATATTGGGGTAGATTTTAAAAGCGTGCGCACATGTATGCCCGATTTTATAAAATCCAGGATCAGCGTGTGCAAAGGGGTGTACAAGTGTGCACCTTGCATGCGTCGAGCCGCGCTGCTTTCCTCCGTTCCCTTCCCCCTAACCTAACCTAACCTAACCTAACCTTCCCACCCCTTCCCCTAACCTTTCCTCCCCTAGCCCTACTCTAATCCCCCCCAAATTGTTATCTTACCTTTTGTGCCTGCCTCTGGGCAGGCGCAAGTTGCGCATGCCAGCCGACTGCTGGCACTCGATCCTCGACACAGCAGCAAATGGATTTATGCGCATAACCTTTTCAAAATCCGGCCCATTGTGTTTAGAAAAGGGACAGTCTAGGGGAGTTCTGGAGCAGGGCCAACATTTACTAGGGATGTGCAGCAGGGACGGATTCGTCCCATTCGGTATTCTGATTCGTCGGGACCCAAATCCATTGCATTCGTTCTCGGGGGACCCCGATCCATTCATTAGTTACATATATATTTGTTTCCCAAAAAAACCCCATCCCAACCATTTAAATTTAATTTACTACAACCCCCCCACTCTCCTGACCCCCCCCCCAAGACTTGCCAAAAGTCCCTGGTGGTCCAGCGGGAGTCCTAGAGCGATCTCCTACACTCGGACCATTGGCTGCTGGTATTCAAAATGGTGCCGATAGCCTTTGCCCTTACTATGTCACAGGGGCTACCAGTGCCATTGGTCAGCCCCTGTCACATGGTAGGAGCAATGGACGGACGGCACCATCTTGTGCTCCTACCATGTGACAGGGGCCGACCAATGCCACCGGTAGCCCCTGTGACATAGTAAGGGCAAAGGCTATTGGTGCCATTTTGAATACTGGCAGCCGACGGCCCGATTTCAGGAGATCGCTCCAGGACCCCCGCTGGACCACCAGGGACTTTTGGCAAGTCTTTGGGGGGGGGGGGGGAGACTCCTGAGCTCGGTCCGTTGGTTGCCAGTATTCAAAATGGCGCCGATAGCCTTTGCCTTTATTATGTCACAGGGGTAACCAGTGCCATTGGTCGGCCCCTTTGACATGGTAGGAGCACAAGATGGCGCCGGCCGTCTATTGCTCCTACCATGTGACAGGGGCTGACCAATGGCACCGGTAGCCCCTGTGACATAGTAAGGGCAAAGGCTATTGGCGCCATTTTGAATACCAGCAGCCAATGGTCCGAGTGTAGGAGATCGCTCCAGGACCACCGCTGGACCACTAGGGACTTTTGGCAAGTCTTGGGGGGTCAGGAGGGTGGGGGTTTATTCGTTAATGATACGTTGTATACATGGGGGTTTGCCATACGTTTTGTGTCCCCCAACAAATATGGCATATACGTTGCGGATTTCCAATAGGTTGCAAACGAATGCACACCCCTAACATTTACACATAAGTTGCCATTTTAAAAGACGTACATGTAAAATTACCAACTTATTTGTGGAATTATACACCTGCTAGTTATCTGGTGTAAATGATATTAAATGTGTTTATTGACTTTTCTAAAGACATTTCCTTGCAAGCAGGGGACATAGAGCAGCTCTTTGTTGGGGATAGAGAATAATATCTCTTGTGCAAGTTTCCACTCTCCCAAGCTACTAGAGTTGTTTCTATTACATAATGTGCATTTACTCGAGTAAAATCCAGTTTTAAGTGAGTAAATGCTTTTTAAAAGCAGGCCCAATTTGTTTTTACACAGGAGGATGGAGTTGCTGGAAAATCAGATTAGGTCTAAAGACTTATATTTCTTGAATTTTCACAAGTATAGATTATTTTTAGCCTCTGAGTTATTGAAGAAGTACTTTAAGGAGAACTTTCAGATCTCACAGGACAAAGATATTTTGATTTCTAAGTGGTATTATATTATTTGCCTGAATTAAAAAGAGTTGCAAATGTAGAGGAAGGTGGTTTGGATTTTTTAATTTCAGCTCATAATGTTGAGTTGTCTGAATTTTTACAGAAATCTCAAGATAATATGTTTTCAATAGCAACCCTTATTGTGATTCTTTTCTTCAGCACGCTCACAAAAATCTCACTATCAGACAGTAAAAGTAGGCTTCATTTGTAGTTAAAACTACAAACTTTTTCCTGATGTGGTTAAGCAAATGTGACTTTTTATTTGTTATTTCCGTGTAAATGTGTGCTTGTTTTTTAGGGCGGCAGGTTAACATTTATGGATCCCACTCATTTGGTGTGGATTACCTTAGATAAAAAGCCTGTTGTGACCTAGCTGGGATGTCTTTTGGTGAAGAATCAATTTATCAGTTGTTTTGGACAATAATTTCCAGATGATGTATTCTATTCCTGTAACTTCTTGGCCTCCCTAGAAGGGGACTTAGAATATATCTTTTTTTCTTTGTTTATTCTTCATTATCTATATTTTAAATCATTAAGATGAATACAAACACATAGAAATGAATGCTTAAAGGCAATACAAGATTAAATGGGAAAAATAAATGTATTTATTGTGCAGTCCTGACTGGGTGGGAGGTCTGGATGAATGGGGGGGGGAGGGGGGAGGAGACTGAAGAACCATAATGGTCTCGATGACTTGGAGAAGGACCAGGCAAACCAGTGGACTTATTGGTAAAACTGATAATTTCCTTCCTTGACGTGCATATGTTTTAAAATTCACTGACTTGGGGCTCTAAAGGGCCATTCTCAGGATGGCAGCATCATTTCTTTTATTCTCTCTACCATGTCCATTTTTTCTAGGGATGTGCAGAGCAAAATTTTATGTTCATATTTTTTATGTCCGAAAGGGGGTCCCACTTGCGGCCAATATGGACATAAAAAAAATCCAATGAGTTGGGTATATGTACATATGTGCAAAAAAAAAATTTAAACCCCCTCACCCTCCTTAATCCGCCAGGAATCACGTGGCGCCGCGTCACTCAGACGCGACGTCACGTGATTCCCGGCAAGTTCGCGCCGGACGGCTCGTTCGGCCCAAAAAGAACTTTTGGCCAGCTTGAGGGGGTCAGGAGGCCCCCCCAAGCTGGCCAAAAGTTCTTTTTGGGCCGAACGAGCCGTCCGGCGCGAACTTGCCGGGAATCACGTGACGTCGGCGTCACGTGATTCCCGGCTCGTTCGCGCCGGACGGCTCGTTCGGCCCAAAAAGAACTTTTGGCCAGCTTGGGGGGGCCTCCTGACCCCCCCAAGCTAGCCAAAAGTTCTTTTTGGGCCGAACGAGCCGTCCGGCGCGAACGAGCCGAGAATCACGTGACGCCGGCGTCACTCGACGTGCCGCCGACGTCACATGCTTCTCGCCAAGGATTGCAGAAATGGCGTCCTCACTCCGCTCCATCACCAGGGAGTTGTGGTAAGTCGGGGGGGGGGGATTAAGGAGGGTGAGGGGGTTTATATTTTTATTTTGGCTCAACAATCGCGATTTCCCACATATCGAACATATCTATGTTCGATATGTGGGAAATCCGATCGTTTATGTCGAATCAATTTTTTAAGTAAAAAAAAAAAATGAGTTGCGTTTCACTAATGCGGTCAATCCGAATGCACACCCCTAATTTTTTCCCCTTTATCTCTGAATTTTCTGAAGAGACATTAACATGTATTGGATGTGCTTTACATACCCACTCTCCATGGAGATTACTAGTCCTGATGTTCCCACTGGATGGACTTTTGATTTTCCTCTCTCTCCTTCTCTTGCTAAACCACCCTGCAACTGGGAGGTCTCCTCCTTTCGAGACATGGTTGCAAGTGGCTTAAAATTGATGCAGAGCTCCTGCACTGCATGCAATTCATGGTGATGTCCTCAAGGATCTGTTTTGCTGCACTGAGTTCTCCATTGTGATGCACATGTGTGGGGTTGAGCTTACCCCACAGCACTGGCATTTATCTACATGATTGAGGGGGTTGAATCCCTGTCCTGGGCTCATAATATTGGGCCTTCTCAGAACTCTAAATTTCCCATGGAACAGCTGTAATACAAAAGGTGAATTTTCAAAGCCTGGCGCGTGCATCAATTAAGGGATGCGTGAAGAAGTCAGGCTTACACGGGCCAACCATATTACAAAAAGCACCCATATATGCGTGGGTAATAGATATTGGTGTGAAATATCCCCTGGTGCATCATGAGTAGTCGTGAAGCAGCTGGTGCAAATCCTGCAAACATTCAAGGATGCCATGACGGGCATGAGTTCCAGAAGCACCACATTGGGTGGGGTCATCCCTATATTAAATATTCTGGAAGAAACATTGGAGAGCTTTGATCAGAGAGCAGGAATGAGAGCAGAGGTTTTGCTGTTTCTACACTCCTTGCAGTGGCAGGGGCAAATGAGTCTAAAACCTCTCACAAAAGACCATACATGCATGATTCACTATGTTATCCCCGGATCAAAGGAATTCTTGCTCTCCAGTCTCAGCATCTCATATAGATGAAGGAGTTGCTGGTGATAAAGTCTGCAAGAGGAGTGCCAGAGGCAGAATACAGATGTAGCAGAGGAAGAAACAGTGGGCCACATCAGAGAGTTTTGAAAGAAGGAGCAGCACCCTGTCAGCTAGCACTTCCTTCCCCATTTCAATACATCAAAGCCACATTGCCCACAAAAAAAAAAATCTCTCCTGGCACAGGCCATAGTGAATGAAGCTGGCGAGAAGGACTCGTGGCACACCACAGCAAAGGAGACTACACCTTTTCTTGCAAAGCCCATTGAGGACATAGACACAAATGCACCAGCATTTTAGGCACTCAAGTCCCCATCTGGGCAGACCTTGCCAAAGTGGCTTAGCACAATCTTTCCCAACCAGCAGCAGCATGTCCAGCGAGCATGTCTTCTCAGTGACAGGGGAAAATGTGAGCCATCATCACTTAAGATTGGCATTGCAGCTGATGGAAAAGCTGGTGTTTCTGAAAGTCAATCTGCCTTTGCTTGATTTTTCAGATTTTCCATGCAATTGGGAAGATGAAAGAAAAACACTGTGAAAGCCTTGATGCCCCTCTGCTTGCTGCCATGGCCCTCATGCTTACACTGTTACTGCATTGTGTGCTTCCTGCCCTGCCCCTTATACCACCACAGGGATCTTTCTTTTCTATTCTGCTTGCCTGCCAATCCTTTTACATCACCATAGGAGTCTTACTCTTGGTGCTACCGCTGTGCCTACCTAAAATGTATCAGTATGGGAGTTTTGTTGCCTCCATGTTATTTGCTGCTGTTAGGGGATTTTTTGCCTTATACTGGGGTATTTGTTTTTACCCAGATAAAAATGTGAAACATATTAATAAAATACAAGTTTCTCTTCCATACTCCATCCACTTTATAGTTCTTTATTTTTATCTACAACTCTACATTCCCAGCCTGATTCTCCCAGCCTGTTTGTTTATTAATTATACTGGGATGATTTAGGTCACAAACACCCTCAGTCAGAGGAAGAAATACAGACAGAAAAAAAAGCATACACAGTAGAGATCATGTCCATGTTCTGAATGTGGCAAAAATTTCAGAAAGAAGAGAAAATTAAAGAAAACCCGAAAATCAACAAAGGGAAGAGACAGTGTCAGTTGAAGAATATGGTAAATCCATTTTAAGAAAGCAAATCTCACAACTTACCAGTAAAAGTACACAGATGGGAAAACATTACATGTTCTGATTGTGAATAAAGTTTAGTTCAGAAAGCAAATTTTACAAGAAACCTATAATTCCACCCTGTAGCAAAATCAAGTTCAAGTAGGGTATGAAAGAAAAGCACATTCCACAAAATTTATACTGCTGACATATCTTTCACTGGAAGACAAACATCTCCCAACCCACTCTGATTTCCTGCTATGCCCCTTATCCTTCCTCTCTGTTTTGTGCCATACCAAGTATTTGGCACCTTGAGGGTCTTGCTGTCACTCTGCCTTGCTGTCATACTACATACTTTATACTTTTGGGTGTTCTTTCCACTCTGGAAGGTTGCTGTGCACAACTGCACATCTCATGGTTCCTTGGTGCACTAATGCCACACTTTGTGCTGGTGTGTCCCTATATGAGTGCCTTGGGGGATTCCCTGCCACCTTTTCTGCTTTGTTACCCCTTCATTGGACTGTGGGGCATTGATACCACTCTTTGTGCCACTTTGTCTCTTGTACCGCCTTCAAGGTTCCGTGTCACTTCTATTTATTTTATTTTATTTGTATAGCGTATAATTTGTTCCAAAAAAACAATAAAAGAATAATATCACACTCATATTGATCAGATAATAAAATACATCCTGTAACATAACATAATAAACACAAAAAATATTTTATCAACTCAAAAAAATTAAAAAGCTCAAAATAAAATAAAAAAAAACCCAAATATACATGAAAATAAAATATAATCAATAGAACATTTTAAAATTTCAGAATGTAAAATTGCTTGTATTAGCAGATATTATTTTCTTTATAAACATAGAACCATTGTACATAACCATGGTTCAACTACAACTTGAGTATTGTGTGCAATTCTGGTCACCCCATCTCAAAAAGACATAGCAGACATAGAAAAGTTACAGAGAAAGGTGACAAAAAGGATAAAGGGGATGGAAAAGCTCCCTTATGGAGAAAGGCTAAATAAATTAGCATTTCTTAGCTTGGAAAACAGATGATTGATAGGAGATATAATTGAGATTCATAAAATCATGAGTGGGATGGAGCAGATAAATAAGGAATGGATATTTCCCCTTTGAAACAACACTAGAACTAGTGGACTCTCCAGGAAAGTAGCAACTGGCAGCATTAAAACAAATAGTAGAAAGTACTTTTTTACTCTTTGCAAAATCAAACCATGGAATTTGCTGGCAGGGTATGTGACTAAGGAAACTAACATATTGGGGTTCAAAAGAGGATTGGATAAGTTCTTAAAGGAAAAGGTCATGACCAGTCATCAGCAGAGTAGAATTGGGAAAGACAGCGTATCACTGGGAGTGAGATACAAGAAATAGATTAACTATTGGAGATCTGTGGGTACATATTACCCAGACTGGCCATTATCAGGGAAAGGATGCTGGGCTCGATGGACCTTGGTCTGACCCAGCATAGCACTTCTTATATTCTTATTTAAATAGGGGAAGTAAAGGTAGGTTGTTGCCATTCTCACAGTATAACAGTTTTTAAGAGTATTGCAGACAGACTAGATAATGTGTGTCTGACTGCACTGCATCAGAGTAGGTGAGATTTTGATGCTGTTTCAGTTTGATGCTGTTTCATTGTGACTCAGTGTTGCGTGTCCTGTCCGCGCTTGGCCTGCACCCGGGCCTGCTCACCTCATTAAGTCCTCCATGGGTCCTGGGTCGTCCTCCCCAGCTACAGCAGCGAGTACAGCCAGGCTTCGGCGTCCCACGGCGGCGGTCGCCGGGCCTTCCACCTCCAGCAAGGCCTCACAGCGGGGCTCGGCATCCTCCATGGCATCAGCCCTGACCCTAGGCACACGCGCACTGACCACCCGGTCCCTTATAGGGCCAGGGGAGTATTCCAGCTCCGCGGTGCACCCTGATTGTGCGCTGTACAAGAGGAAGTGCCTGCCTGCACTTCCTTGCCTTGGCAATCGGGTCGATCACGTTGTGATATCAAGTTTGCCTCTGCGTTTCCAGTCTTTGTTCCAGTCTCATTCCAGCCTTGTTCCAATCCTGTTCAAGTCCTGTTCCAGTCTCGTTCTAGTCCTGTTCCAGCATCCTTGTGTTCCAGCGTCCTTCTGTTCCTGCATCTCCCCAAGTAGTACCTCTCGGACTGTCTTCTCGGTACTGACCTCTGCCTGTTCTTGACTTCGTTGATCGCCACCTGGATTTGACCTTTGCCTGTTTCTTCAACCATGTCTGCACACTGCCTGGAACCGACCTCTGCCTGACCACTGACCACGTCTGACTGCTACCTGGAACATGACCTCTGCTTTGGCTGACTACCCACGGACTGACCTTTGGAACTTGACCTCTCCTTTTGCTGACTATCCACAGACTGACCACTGGTATTGACCCCTGCTTTGGCTGACTATGTTACCTTGACTCTGGCCTTGATCCTTGCCATACATTCAGGGACTCTTTTCTGGCCTGCTCTTGCACCTCCAACTCCAAGCCTGAACATTGACCGTGCACCCTTGATCGTAGTGGGCACACCCCTGAACTTTCTCTCAAGGAGATCCTGTGAGGCCCACCTAAGACCAGGCAGCCTGGGTAACCAAGGGCTCAACCCAAGGGAACCCCGGGTTGCTAGTGGCAAAGCTCCAGCTAGCCTCTGTCTCCTCCTGTGCTCCGCCTCCCGGTGGCAGGCGCTCTCTGGGTCCGACCAGGGAGCCTACCAATCCTGCACTAGGCCAAGGGTCCACCTCCTGGCGCAACAACTCAGTATCTGAGAGGAAGATTACAGCAGCAGCTTTTTGTCTTTCTTTTTATACTGTCTGTCAATTAGTCAACAAGCACACAGCACTGTTTTGTGCTTTCTACTAAAGTGATTACATCTGCAGTATCATCTTTGTTAGGAATGAGCATGGAGAAAAGTTTCAGTTCAGTTCATTAATTTTGTTCATTTGGCATAGTGATTCATTTTATTCAGATCAGGGTTAAAAGTATATTAATATAGATAAATGAGCTCTGACCGACGTGCTGCGAATGCACAGAAGAGAGCAGCTCTGACCGACGTGCCTCATATGTGCGGACCAGAGAGCTCTGACAGACATGCCACAAACATCTCGCCCATTTTAATGGGCTCAACTGCTTGTATATATATTTTTTTTTTCATATCATTCATTCATATGTTTATCATTAAAGTTAATGGGGAAGAAAGGCATAGTATTTTGGGCTCAAAAATTGGGATTTCCCATTCAAGTTTAGTAAAACTTTCAGTCAGTCATGAACATCAGAGGGAAGAGCACTCCAAGATAGCAAAAGTAGCATAAACATCCCAAGCCACAATGACAGGGCAAAATAACCCAAAAAGAGGATCAACACTCCAAGCATGGTGCGAGGAGTAAAGGAACACTAAGAGTGGCAAGAACACCACAGGGCTCCAAAACAGGGACAAGGAGCCCCGAAAATAGTGGCATGAAAATCCTCATGCAACAAAAGAGTAGCAAAGCAGCACTAACAGTGGTATAGCCCTCCACCCCCCTCCCACCATCACCATCACCACCACCACCACATAGTTACACAAGTCATGCCAAGATAGTGAGAGGACAGGGTAGCCCAAACAGAGGCATGAAAACTCAAGGCATTATGAGAGGAACAAAGCAGCACAAGCAGGTCATCCATAGCAATAA
The DNA here is from genome assembly GCF_901001135.1 of Rhinatrema bivittatum. Lineage (NCBI taxonomy): Eukaryota > Metazoa > Chordata > Amphibia > Gymnophiona > Rhinatrematidae > Rhinatrema > Rhinatrema bivittatum. The sequence continues at coordinate 557,180,330 of NC_042616.1, read as the reverse complement.
TTTTCCCAGGCGACCATGGAGGCAAGAACATGTGAAGGCATTGTTAAAAGGGAAGAGTATCATGATCAGTGAGCAGAAGCCAGAGGAAACTTATGCGAGGGTTCTTAATGACCCTGATGTAAAATCCCTAAAGCATCGATGGTGAGATGATGAGCGTGCATGGTTTCTTCTGGGGGTAAAGTGCTGAGATCAGACTGGAGAGGGCAGAGAGTACAAGCTGAAGAGAGAGCTAGGGGTAGGGGGCTATGGGGCAGTGCTGGTGCCAAGATTAAGAGGGTAGATAATTCAGGGTTCAAGAGTTTGCTGATGTTGGCGAAAGGCTGGTGCAGCATTCCAGGATTTCAAAGTGGCCTCACAGACCTCACTTCTTAAAAATGTGTTCTGTATTGACAATTATAATGGACTGTGCAAAAAAAACAAAAAACAAAACATAATTAACAGCAGTTTATTTGGTGAGCAACAATTGGATTGAGGTGACTTATCTGCCATTACCATTTGGTATGTTTTCTCTACATTTCAAACATTCATATGATATGTAGGGATGTATATTCATTTCAAATTAATTTTAAAAATACAATGAATAAGATCAATTTGTTTCATTCAGGTGGTTCTTAGCTGAATTGAGGGCTCCACTGAATGAAACAAACCTTATTTGTTGCATTCATTTGAAATTAATGCATCAGCATAAGGTGTAGGTCGAGACCCAAAGTAGAGGCAGGGACTAGGCCCAAACGTGATGTCGAGGTCTTTTACATAATCCATTGGTTGTATCCGATGGCAAGGCTGAGCCTTGAGTCATGAAGTCTGGGCATAGGCCAGAGCCCAAGCCAAGGCCCAACACCATGACCCGTCCCGGAGGCTGAGGCTGGGGACTAGGCCAGGACCCAGGTCTGACACAACAACCCAACCAGGAGGCCAGGTCCTGAAGCAGGGACCTCGATCAAGACTCAGGCTCGATGCCATAACCTATTCCAGAGGCCAGGCCCCGATGCCTGGGTCTCTGCCTAGGCAGAACCCGGACCATAAGAACATAACATAAGAACATAAGCCTTGCCATACTGGGTCAGACCAAAGGTCCATCAAACCAAATATCCTATTTTCAACAATGGACAAACAAGGTCACAAGTACCTGGCAGGATCCCATGAGGTAGATATATACCAAGAGGCTTATCACAAGAATAAGCAGTGAATTTTGCAACTCTACCTTAATAATTGTTAATGGACTTCTCCTCCAGGAACTTGTGCAAAACATTTTTTATACTATACAGCTATACTAATAGTTTTCACCACATCCTCTGACAATGAATTCCAGAGCTTAATTATGCATTGTTTGTCCCCTGGTCTCTGTACTTTTCAAAAGAGTAAACAACTGATTAATGTTTACTCATTCCATTCCACTCATTATTTTATAGACCTGTATCATATAGCACCTCAGCCATCTCTTGTCCAAGCTGAAGAGTCTTAATCCTTTTAGTCTTTCTTCTCAAGGGAATTTTTCCAACCCCATTATCTCTTGGTTGCCATTCTCTGTACCTTTTCTAGTTCTGCTATATCTTTCTTGAGATGTGGTGACCAGAACTGAACACAATACTCAAGATGAGGTCACACCATAGATTGATACAGAGGCTGGGTCCTGATGCCTGGGCCTGGGCTTGGGCCCACACTGGACCCTGGACCCAGGCCCAACACCACTGCTGGGGTTTACCTGGAGTTAATTAACTCTGATGCATTCTTTCTAGTGGATGGCATTGCTGTACATCTAAATGGCACAGTCTGCTGAGTGAATATGATGGAGTTAATTAACTCTGGGGCAACCCCAGTGGATGGCATCAGAAGGATGAGGAGGGAGCAGCAGCATGGCCTAGACTCTGGGCTTAGGCCTGACCTGGGGTTGTGCCCCAGGCATCAGAACCAGACCCCCAGGTCAGGCCCCAGCCTCAGGCCTAGGTCAGGGCCTAAGCCCCTATATTGGGAACTAGCCTCTAGTCTTGGTCACAGCCTCGGGCCTAGGTCCAGGCCTTAGTCCCAGCATTGAGACACAACCATTTGACCTGGTCACAGTATCAGGCCTGGGTCTGGGCTGAGGCCCAGGCATCAGGACCTGACCACCAGACTAGTTTATGACATTAGGCCTGGGACTGAGCTGAGACCCTGGCATCAGTACCTGACCTCCAGGCCAGATCATGGCATCTGGCTTGGGTTCAGGCTCTGGCATAGGCCGAGGCCCAGGCATCAGGACCCAGTCTTCCTGCCAGGACCTGGCATCAGGCTTGGTTTTGGTCAAGGTGACAGAGATGAGTAGGCCAAGGGCACGGGAGATTGTCATGACCTTAGCCTACCCAAGGCTGAGGCTTTAGCCTAAGCCTCGACCTTGCCGGCGGATCCCCTCTGGACTGGGTAAGTGGGGGCTGGGGGAATTCTGGTCCCAACATTTTTCTTGGCAGGTGGGCAGGAGCCCCCGTTTTCAATTTTTCACTGTTTTTGGATTTTTTGTTAAATTGTTTGATTCATTTTTTTTCTCACAAATTAAACAAATCAAGCAATCTACGAAATGAAATTTGTGGGGAAAAAAGCTCCCGAAAATGAAATGGAAACTAAAACAAATATTTTTCCATTGCACATCCATAATGATTTGTACACAGTTCATATGATCAGCATTTGTAAGTTTAGGGCTATTATCAATCTGAGATATGGTGCACTACTACTTATGTAAGAAACTGTGTGTTTCTGCTTTTGTTGATGCCTGGAAAACATCAAGCTAGGTTGAGAGAATATTGCACAAATCTCATCTTTGAGTGAGTTTCCTCACTCCAAAGGTCATCAAATCTTCACAAGAGACCACTGTTCTGTTCGTACATCTCACTTTGAATGTCAAAGTGGCCCCTAACCCCTACACTACTACCTAAACCTTACCTCAAGTTACTAGGTGGGCCTCCCATAGAGATATAAATACCTATCTAGTGTGAGGGCATTATGGCTAGTCTCCCTCCCTCTCTTTCTCTCTCTCTCACATAGTAAACATGGTCCCTCCAGTGGTTATATGTAGGAAATACCAGAATTCTGGCACTTATCTCAAAGTGAGAAAAAGTTATCCCAATTTGCATTAACTTAGCACTTCACATAGATATTAGCATAAACTGCCTATTACCATAAAACATGCCCCTTTTTCTATCACATGCAATATTTAGTGCATTTTGATAAATCCAGGCCTGAAAGTTAAACTGATCTCAGAAATGTGCTGGGAATTTAAAATTGATAACACAAACATTTTATGCTACCAACTGACAGAGATTCATGAAGCAGTGCTTGAAATATGTGATACTACAACTGACAGTGCAACAGTTTCTGAAGCAAGCAGCTTGGCAGACCAGCTATATTCATATCTCTTCAGTATCTCATTTCTTATTTAGCATTAATTCCTTGTAGAGAGCAATGCAGTTAACAAAATATTCAAAAATTCTGTTGTTCATGTTGCAGTGGTAACTAGGCTTGTAGCAGCAACATACGAACTGTTACTGTGTTTTTGTGAGACACGATTTCACAAAGCCATCAGTGAGGTAAACAAAGTAGCAGCAGCTTTAAAATTCCCTGGGTTGTTTCCAAGCCAGAAGCCATTGACGAGGAAAGTGCCAGTTTAAATACAAAGCTGCAATGAACCAAAAAGTGATGAAAGGAAAGGTTCAAAATTGAATTCTTTAACAGCCTAGTTGATGTAGTATTAGAAAAACTGGAAGACAGGTTTTCTGTGCTTGGGGAATATAATTATATATTTGACTTCTTTTATAACTTCCATGCACTGAAGCAAATGTCCTCCTATCATGAGCTCAAAAATAAACAAGTGACTTAAAATGTGCCCTCCCTGATTCAAAATCTGCAGAATTTGATGTGGAAGGAATTGAATTAGCTGAAGAACTTTGCAGCATTTGTTTACTTCTATCAGACAATGTAAAAAATGCAGCTTAAATCTTGCAATTTATTGCATTTAATAGTTTATGTGAATATTATCCCAGTATTGCAATTGGATTTTGAATTTTGTTGACAATGCCTCTGTTGGTTACTTCAGCAGAATGCAACTTTTCTAAACTTGAACTTACAAAAATGTATTTAAGATCTAACATGAGACAAGATCATTTAAAGGACTTGTCTTTAAGTTTATAGCAATTGAAAGGGAAGTTGGTTGGAAAACTGACTGCACCAAAATAGATGTATTTGAGTCCTAGTTAATTAAATTTGTTTAAAGTAGTCTAGAATGATGTCTGTTTTACTTAAGTATAGGTTTATGTCTACTTCTACCGACCCTTACTTTGACATACTTAGGGTGTTTCAAAGACTGCATTATTGCCTATTATTATTTACTAATATGAAATTTTCTTGAATTGTGTACAGAGATTAGCCTTACTTTGGAGACTTTATATTTATTTAAACTGTATTTATTTACCAAATTTTAAACTGCAAAGAGAGGAACCATCTGTAGAGGGGTAAGCCAAGCAAAAGGTTGATGTGTGACTGTGTCTGCATGAGCACTGTGTGCTGTGGGGTTCTATGTTAATCTATGCTACCAAAACAAATGTAATATTGTCAGTGTAATGATGGTGGTTGTAAACAAAGGGGGCCCCAATATTTTAAAAACAGGGGCCCCAAAATGTCCAAGAACAGCCCTGGGTTAGGGTTGGCTCAGAGAGAGGGGAAAGTTATTGGGAAGTAACAGTTCTTCTATCAATGGGCAAAGGGGCCAAGGGTGTCTGATTGACTGCCCCTTTGCTGTGTCTGTTCTCATGCTTGTAGTGGGGGAAAGGTTTCCCATTCCTAGCATGCCAGTCCCATATATTCAAACATCTTGTTCAAGTCTAGGGAAGGTTGAACTGAATAAGAACAAATTTCCACATTCCCAGTAAGATCTATTGCTTCTATCACTAACTTATTGTACTGAGAGGAGGGGGAAACAAAGAAAAGACTGGGGCAGAGTGCAGGGGTCAGAATGGAGGGTGCAGAGTGCTGTGGAGAAGAGATAGAATTTGACTGGGGAGTATGCTGAGATAGGGCATGGGGGAAAAAGAGTTCTGGGGTCAAGAAATGGCGCCGATAGCCTTTAGTGCAGGAGCTCGCTCCCGGACCCCCGCTGGATGACCAGGGACTTTTGGCAAGTCTTGTGGATGTCAAGAGGGTCCCCCAAGACTTGCCAAAAGTCCCTGGTGGTCCTGCAGGGTCCGGTAGCGAACTCCTGCACTTGGGCCGTCAGCTGCCAGTAATGAAAATGGCGCCGATAGCCTTTGCCCTTACTATGTCACAGGGGCCAACCAATAGGGATGTGAATCGTTTTTTGACGATTTAAAATATCGTCCGATATATTTTAAATCGTCAAAAATTGTTAGGGCCACGATACAATACCAATTCCCCCGATTTATCGTCAAAAAATCGTAAATCGGGGGAAGGGGGAGGGAAGGAAAACCGGCACACTAAAACACCCTAAAACCCACCCCCGACCCTTTAAATTAAATCTCCCACCCTCCCGAACCCCCCCCCAAATGCCTTAAATTACCTGGGGGTCCAGCGGCACACTAAAACACGGCACACTAAAACCCCCTAAAACCCACCCCGACCCTTTAAATTAAATCCCCCACCCTCCCGAATCCCCCCCCCAAATGCCTTAAATTACCTGGGGGTCCGTAGCGGCAGTCCATATCTTAAATTACCTCCATAGCCTTAAATTACCTGGGGGTCCATAGCGGCAGTCCGTAGCTAAATCGGGGGAAGGGGGAGAGCAGGAAAACCGGCACACTAAATCGTGTAGTCTTCAGCCGGCGCCATTTTGCAAAATGGCCGCCGCAAAATGGCGGCGGCCATAGACCAACACGATTCAACGAAGGAGGTCGTTCCGGACCCCCGCTGGACTTTTGGCAAGTCTTGTGGGGGTCAGGAGGCCCCCCCTAAGCTGGCCAAAAGTTCCTAGGGGTCCAGCAGGGGTCCGGGAGCGATCTCCTGCCGCAAATCGTTTTCCGTACAGAAAATGGCGCCGGCAGGAGATCGACTGCAGGAGGTCGTTCAGCGGGGGTTCCCCTCCAGATCCAGCGGCACACGATTTAACGATTTTCACGATACTCTAAACACCCAAACTGCGACAATACGATTCCCTCCCCCTCCCAGCCGAAATCGATCGTTAAGACGATCGAGGACACGATTCACATCTCTACCAACCAATGGCACCGGTAGCCCCTGTGACATAGTAAGGTCAAAGGCTATCGGTGCCATTTTGAATACCGGCAGCCAATGGTGTGAGTGCAGGAGATGGCTCCAGGACCCCCCTGCTGGATCATCAGAGAGTTTTGGTAAGTCTTGTGGGGATCAGGAGGGTGGGGGGTTGTAGTTAATTCAATTTTAGCCAGGAAATGAATAAGAATGAATGCATGAATGTATTGGGGGCCCCCCTTGCCGAATGCAATGTATCTGCCCCCCGACAAATACGAATTACGAATGCAACGTATGCCGTCCCTCTGCACATCCCTACTGGTAGATGCATATCTCAAAGAACCGCAAACATTAAAGGTAATAAGAAAAATTCAAAACATCAAGGTGAGATATGCTACATAAATATAAGACAACCATAAATTTATATCTCTAAATAATAAATTAAAAATAGCCAATCTGTGACAAATATGTTCTTTTTGTTTGATTTATTGGCCCTAAAAATGAATGAGCGTGTCCCACAAATGAAGCATGTCATTCATTTCATTTGTTTCTATTTCACATAGAAAAGCATTATCTGTATGTAAATAATAGAGCCTTCCTGTCTGAAGCTCAGACTGGTCATGTGGGAATCTCTATAGCAACCTGCCCTAATGCCTATGACTCATATGTGAGGACAGAGAATAACTAGGATATGTTGTCAAGGAAACCAAACAGACAAATTAAGGGAACCTAGCAGAGTGAAACATTTTTCTAAATCAGTGAATCACTGCTCTGTCTTTTCTTCTTATAGTATGTACAGACTGTTTCAAACTACATTTGATTCTTTTTTTCAAGAGAAAATAACTGCTTTTGTTGTTGGGTAAGCTCTGTGTTGTTCCATATACCACAGTGTTCTGAATTAACATAAGAACATAAGAACATGCCATACTGGGTCAGACCAAGGGTCCATCAAGCCCAGCATCCTGTTTCCAACAGTGGCCAATCCAGGCCATAAGAACCTGGCAAGTAACCAAAAACTAAGTGTGCTTTTGTTCAGCATCAGAAACATTGACTTCCAATCTTATTGACATCTGTGTTCATTTGCACAGGTTTTTAATTTTCTTTTTAGTTTTAGGGATGTGAATCGTTTTCCATATCGTCTTAACGATAGAAATCATGTGGCAGGGCAAGAAAATCGTCTTAGGCACGATTTTTTAGTTAAAAAATCGTTAAAAATCGTTTTTTCCGATTAGTGCGCACTAACTCGAGTTAGTGCGCACTAACGGGAGTTAGTGCGCACTAACTGAAAATGATACAATTTGACACTTTTCAGGTCAGTTAAGGTCAGTTTAGGAATGAATATGTATTCCTATTGGCTGCCCTCTTATTTATTCATGTTACCAAGTTTCCTACTGACAGTATATGGGGGATGGGAAATGGAAACAGTTGGTAGCTTGACAAAACAAGTAATGTGATCAGTCAATGTGACTAGAACTTGTGCCCTAACCCTGATACCAGGGGTATTGTGATCTTCCGGCACACAGTGCCCTATCCCTATTAATACCAGGAGTGTTGTGATCTTCCTGCACACAGTGCCCTATCCCTAATACCAGGGGTGTTGTGATCTTCCTGCACACAGTGCCCTATTCCTGATACTGGGGGTGTTGTGATCTTCCTGCACACAGTGCCCTATTCCTCATACCGGGGGTGTTGTGATCTTCTTGCACACATCCCGATATCAGGGATAGGGCACTGCATGCAGGAAGATCACAACACTCCTGGTATTAATAGGGATAGGGCACTGCATGCAGGAAGATCACAACACCCCTGGTATCAGGGATAGGGCACTGTGTGCAGGAAGATCACAATACCCCGGAGGAGTGAGGGTCAGGCAGCTCCCCCCTGTCTGTGAAGCCAGCCTCTCACTAGTAATGCAGGGAGGGAGCTGTCTCAGACTTCACCATCCTCCCCCCCCCCTTACCCACACACCATTCACTAGCTGGGACATGGGGGAAGTCAGGAGTGAGGGTCAGGCAGCTCCCCCCTGTCTGTGAAGCCAGCCTCTCACTAGTAATGCAGGGAGGGAGCTGTCTCAGACTTCACCATCCACCCCCCCCCCTCACCCACACACCATTCACTAGCTGGGACATGGGGGAAGTCAGGAGTGAGGGACAGGCAGCTCCCCCCTGTCTGTGAAGCCAGCCTCTCACTAGTAATGCAGGGAGGGAGCTGTCTCAGACTTCACCATCCTCCCCCCCCCCCCTCACCCACACACCATTCACTAGCTGGGACATGGGGGAAGTCAGGAGTGAGGGTCAGGCAGCTCCCCCCTGTCTGTGAAGCCAGCCTCTCACTAGTAATGCAGGGAGGGAGCTGTCTCAGACTTCACCATCCTCCCCCCCCCTCACCCACACACCATTCACTAGCTGGGACATGGGGGAAGTTAGGAGTGAGGGTCAGGCAGCTCCCCCCTGTCTGCGAAGCCAGCCTCTCACTAGTAATGCAGGGAGGGAGCTGTCTCAGACTTCACCATCCTCCCCCCCCCCTCACCCACACACCATTCACTAGCTGGGACATGGGGGAAGTCAGGAGTGAGGGTCAGGCAGCTCCCCCCTGTCTGTGAAGCCAGCCTCTCACTAGTAATGCAGGGAGGGAGCTGTCTCAGACTTCACCATCCTCCCCCCCCCCTCACCCACACACCATTCACTAGCTGGGACATGGGGGAAGTCAGGAGTGAGGGTCAGGCAGCTCCCCCCTGTCTGTGAAGCCAGCCTCTCACTAGTAATGCAGGGAGGGAGCTGTCTCAGACTTCACCATCCTCCCCCCCCCCCCCTCACCCACACACCATTCACTAGCTGGGACATGGGGGAAGTCAGGAGTGAGGGTCAGGCAGCTCCCCCCTGTCTGTGAAGCCAGCCTCTCACTAGTAATGCAGGGAGGGAGCTGTCTCAGACTTCACCATCCACCCCCCCCCCCTCACCTACACACCATTCACTAGCTGGGACATGGGGGAAGTCAGGAGTGAGGGTCAGGCAGCTCCCCCCTGTCTGTGAAGCCAGCCTCTCACTAGTAATGCAGGGAGGGAGCTGTCTCAGACTTCACCATCCTCCCCCCCCCCCTCACCCACACACCATTCACTAGCTGGGACATGGGGGAAGTCAGGAGTGAGGGTCAGGCAGCTCCCCCCTGTCTGTGAAGCCAGCCTCTCACTAGTAATGCAGGGAGGGAGCTGTCTCAGACTTCACCATCCTCCCCCCCCCTCACCCACACACCATTCACTAGCTGGGACATGGGGGAAGTCAGGAGTGAGGGTTAGGCAGCTCCCCCCTGTCTGTGAAGCCAGCCTCTCACTAGTAATGCAGGGAGGGAGCTGTCTCAGACTTCACCATCCTCCCCCCCCCCCCTCACCCACACACCATTCACTAGCTGGTATATGGGGGAAGTCAGGAGTGAGGGTCAGGCAGCTCCCCCCTGTCTGTGAAGCCAGCCTCTCACTAGTAATGCAGGGAGGGAGCTGTCTCAGACTTCACCATCCTCCCCCCCCCCCTCCCCCACACACCATTCACTAGCTGGGACATGGGGGAAGTCAGGAGTGAGGGTCAGGCAGCTCCCCCCTGTCTGTGAAGCCAGCCTCTCACTAGTAATGCAGGGAGGGAGCTGTCTCAGACTTCACCATCCTCCCCCCCCCCCTCACCCACACACCATTCACTAGCTGGGACATGGGGGAAGTCAGGAGTGAGGGTCAGGCAGCTCCCCCCTGTCTGTGAAGCCAGCCTCTCACTAGTAATGCAGGGAGGGAGCTGTCTCAGACTTCACCATCCTCCCCCCCCCCCCTCACCCACACACCATTCACTAGCTGGGACATGGGGGAAGTCAGGAGTGAGGGTCAGGCAGCTCCCCCCTGTCTGTGAAGCTAGCCTCTCACTAGTAATGCAGGGAGGGAGCTGTCTCAGACTGGTATCAGGGTTAGGGCACTGTGTGCAGGAAGATCACAACACTCCTGGTATTAATAGGGATAGGGCACTGTAAGAGATGACTGTAGTAGATTGAATAAAGATCTGATGTTTCTGCTCTCCTCACACCAAACAAAAACAACACATAAGCAGAGAAGCCCTTCTTACAAAGCTGAGCTAGTGAGTTAAGTAGGAGGAAAAGTAAACATACTGGTGCCAGTGTGGCTACTTAAAAAATACACTTACCAACAATCAATTACATATATTTGAACTGTGTACAGTTCCAGCCAGGACCACCTTTCTAAAATGCACAGTGATTGGCAAATTCAACATTCACTAGCATTTCAGGTGCCTGCTAACAAAAATAATAAACAAACAAGTTCTAGTCACGTGAGTGCTGATCATTACATTACTTTTTTTGTCAAGCTTCCAACTGTTTCCATTTCACATCCCCCCAACCATATTGGTAACATCAATAGATAAGAGCACAGCCAGCCAATAGGAATACATACATACATATTCATTCCTAAGTGACCTTTACTGACCTGGGAAGTGTGAACACTTTGTTTCATTTTCTGTTGGTGTTCGTTAGTTTCCAGTTCCATTTCCCATCCCCCCAACCATCACCTCAGTGGTAACCTTGGTAACATCAATAGATAAGAGGGCAGCCAGCCAATAGGAACACATATTCATTCCTAACTGACCTTCAGTGACCTGGAAAGTGTTTATTTGTATCATTTTCAGTTAGTGCGCACTAAATCGAGTTAGTGCGCACTAACGGGGAGTTAGTGCGCACTAACTCGAGTTAGTGCGCACTAACACGATTTAACGATTTTTAACGATAAATCGTTAGAATTTCTATTGTATCGTGTTCTATAACGATTTAAGACGATATAAACATTATCGGACGATAATTTTAATCGTTGAAAAACGATTCACATCCCTATTTAGTTTAACATCTCACTGTCACGGTCACTGCCCAAGAAGAAGGCTTCTGTTTTCAAGCCCCCTCTCTCCTTCTGGAGAAAGGTTTTGGCTGCTGGCTGCAGTGATTTAAATGTAAATTTGTTGAATGAACTAGCAACAGTGCCAGCTAGAGCTAGTGCTAAGCTAGCTAAATATGCCACAGTACCCAACATAAAGTGCAGCTTCTTTAACTCTATCTGGTTCAGTACACCACTGCACCAGAGGCAGAGCATCTACAAGGAAAGCATGCAGTGCCAGTCACCAGTCACAGGTACAGCCAACCACTTAGTGGATTAATTTTGTTACTGCATTAACTAGTGCATGACTGTGCTATATACTCATGCACATCACCATTCATTGCTTGTTGTATATGTGTGCGTGCAGTGTACTAGTCAGCAGAGCAAAACACAAAAATATTGCTGAAATGCATTATCTCTGTGTGTTTTTGTTCAATTTTACATGCAGAGTGGTCACTTTATTCAATGTCACACACACATCCACTTTATTGAAAATAATAAAGATATAAACATGTGTTGTGCATCATTTAAATCCAAGTAAGCAGGCACTGCAGCTCATGTAATCTCATCATATCAGGGAAAGGTACTAGTTGGAAGGGGATTGATTTACAAGACAACAGTGAGTCCTCTAACCAAACCAAAGAGGAATTTTTTCAAATCCAAAATGTTAGTGGGAGAGGCAGGTATGTCAAGCCACAAGAAATGAAATTTGGGGAGGATATGTCAGCACCATCTGTGTCTCTGCCAGACTTTGATGTGTTGGAGGAGAGGGAAAGGGCAGGCACAAGCAGGCACAGGGTCCCAGTGCCTTTGGAAGTAGATGTGGATGTGGCAAAATCTAAAGCTCCAGCAACACTTAAAGTAGCACAGGCTGCATATGCAGTTTTGTCATTCTCTTCTTCTGAATCAGAGTTTGAAGAATCTCCCTTTAAAGGATTTCCTGAAGTAGAGATGGGAGGGGCTTTAGCTGAAGACTCTATATTAGGAGGATTAGTCAATACCATGTTATCCTCTACTTCACTGCTGGAGGAGAGAGAGACAGGAGTTGATGTTTATGAGGGAGAGCAGGCAACACTGATTGCAGGAACAGTGGATGAGTGAAGCCTCTATCCCAGTTTCTCAGCTCCATCTGACTCCACTTCCTCTTCAGTGCCAGCATCATCTACCCCCAAGGATGCAGGCAGAGGCAAGAAATAAAAAAAGAAATCTGATCTGGACCAATTTTAACATCAGGGAGGAGCCATGCTTTGTGCATTATAATTATTGAATGAAGAAGATCAGTTAACGGAAGCAACTGGGCTATTTAAATAATTCTGGGATGGAGCATCACCTGAAGAATCAGCATCCCCTTTAATGTGCACCTGGGGTTGGTAAAAGCAGTAGTCAATTGGCCCCTTCTGCAAGCCAAAGTACACTATTTGAAAAGGGGACGCATGTTCCTCAAACTGCTTCCAAGCCTTTGGCTCCTTCTACCAGTCAGTTGGCAGACCAGTGGCAGAAGACCCCAGCTAAACATAGGAAGTGACAGTACAAAATGGAGGAAATGGGGTGGTGTTCATTGGCACCATTGTAGGGAAAGGGGCAGGCAGCATCTAAAGTGATGACTATGACTATTGGCAAGATGATCGTTTTAGACCACCAGCCCCTGCAGGTAGTGGAGAATGTGGATCTCAGGCAGTTGCTGCACCTGTTAGCACCAGACTAAAAAATGCCCTCCAGGACCATTTTCAGCAGAAAGATCATCCCCAGTTTGTAGAAGAAATAACATAGTCGCATCCTGTCACAGCTGGTGAAGGTACAGGGAAACAGTATGCATTTTACTACTAATATCTGGACAACCAAAAATATTTCACATTCCTTCCTGTCTCTGATGGGACACTGGTAGGACCTGGCTGAGGTAGGGGCAGGCAGCAGCTCCATTGGGGATGGAGTATCAGGGTTCAGATGGGCTTTGTTTCATATTCACCTGGTCGATGGGGCCCATACCTCACTCAATATTGCAGAAGCCATTAGAGAAATGCTGGCGAACTGGTAAGTGGATCAGAGAGCCGGAAGTCTAAATGTAGGGTTCTTTGTCACTGACAATGGCTCTAATATGGTAAAGGCAATATCCAATGAGGGATTTGAGGGTGTATGATGCTTTTTTCACACTCTGCACCTAGCAGTGAAGGAGGCCCTGGGGCTGGGGTTCAGGGACCCAGAGTATGGCTACCTCTACAATTTACTAGACAAGGGAAGGAAATTAGCTGGGCACTTGCACCGAAGTGTGAAGGTGGGACAGATTCTCTGTGAAAAGTAAGAGGAATTAGAGATGCCTCAAGTGTCTCATTCAAGATGTGGGCACCTGCTGCAGTTCTACCTGCAAGATGCTGCAGAGGATAATGAAGCAGCAGACACCCCTGCATGATCTTTCTCGTAAAATGGAGATAGGCATGCAGGTTGCCCAAGGGCATCATGATTGGTCAGACATGAGACAGCTTCTGAAAATTCTGAAGCCCTTTAAGGATGCCACAGAGGAGCTGAGTGCCATAAGCGCCAACTTTTGAGATGTCATTCCCAGAGTAAGCATCCTGTTAGAAACGTTGGAGGGTTTTCAACAGGGAATAAAAGCTGAGGTGCTGTGTTGTCTGGTATCTTTGGGAATGTAGGTAACAGAGAGACTAGGATCTCTGAACAGAAATCCTGAGGCCAAGGCATAGGCATCAGGTCTCACCTCCAGACCGAGGCCCAGACATCAGGATCTGACATCCAGGGCAAACAGCATCTCGAGGCCTGGGCCAGGGTCCTGGCCTAGGCTAAGGTACAGGCATCAGGACCCGGCCTCCCAGTTGGGCCATGGCATTTGGTCTATGTCCATGCTGAGGCCCTGGCATCGGGACTGGGCCAGGATGTGACATCTGATTTGGTAAGTATGGGATGTGTCATGAAATTTCTTGGGCATGGGCCTTTGCTCAGGTCTTTATCTAGTCCTTGGTATCAGGTGAGGACCTAGCCCAAGACCCCAGCATTGTGCTTGAGCATTGGCCACACCCCCTTCATCAGGTCACAGCCTATGCCTAAGCAAGGCCTAGGCTTCAGGTATAGACACAGACTGAGGTGTAGGTGTCACACTCGGGCATAGGCCACAACCTCTGCTTTGGGTCTCACCCTACTCTCTAGGTGAGGCTCCAGCTTCAGGCTTAGGCCTAAGCCTGAACGATTACTTTTTTTTTTTAATAGGTTCTGAAAACAAAATGAAGTTCCAACAAAATATCAAGATACTATGTTGCTGCTGTTGCTATATTCTGCTTTAAGGAAGATGGGATTGGTGCAAATTAGGGATGTGCAGGCAAAACGTTTTCGTTCCATACGCGATAGGTATTTGTGGGGGGGTCAATTCCGTTTCATGCGGAAGTATGGAGAATTCAATAAGTTGTCGATCTGTAAATATGTTACTACTAAATTAACTACAACCCCCCACCCTCTTGACCCCCCCAAGACTTACCAAAACTCCCTGGTGGTCCAGCGGTGGGGTCCGGGAACTCACTCACACCCTCGGTGCTAGTTTCATCACGGCGCCGATAGCCTTTGTCAGAGGGGCTACCCGGTGCCATTGGTCAGCCCCTGTCACATGGCCATCGGCACCATCTTGTGCTCCTACCATGTGACAGGGGCTGACCAATGGCACTGGTAGCCCCTGTGACACAGTATGGGCAAAGGCTATCGGCGCCATTTTGAGTCCTGGTGTCGGAGGGCAGGTCGCTCCGGGACCCCCGTTGGGCCCACAGGGACTTTTGGCCAGCTTGGGGGGGGCCTCCTGACCCCCACAAGACTTGCCAAAAGTCCAGCGGGGGTCCGGGAGCGACCTCCTTGCACGCTGGCCATCCGATCCCAATACTCCAAATCGCCGTCCCGCCAATACTCAAAATGGCGCCTATCACCGTCATAGTGAGGGCAAAGGTGATCGGTGCCATTTTGAGTATTGGGATCGAACGGCTGGCGTGAAAGGAGGCCTGGGTTCCTATGGGCTCCTCCCGGGGGGACCGAGGGCTTCCAGGGCGAAGCTCCAGTCAGCCCTTGCACCAACTCCTGACCTCTCATAGGTCCACCTAAGTCCCAGCGGTCTGGGTCCCTACGGGCTCCTCCTGGGGGGAACACAGACTTCCAGGGGTGAAGACTCAGCTCCTCTTCCCATCCCTTCATCAGTCTCCGCTGCCGCCTCAGGCTCCAGTGCCAAGGGTCAGCTCGTCCCGTCTTCTGCTCTGCCTTGCTTCCCGACGAGAGAACCTACGGATCCTCCGAAAGGTATACCATCCTCCTGTCGACCAAGGATTCACAAGCCAGAGCGCTACATGTGAATTGATTACTTATTTACTCTTTCAGAGTACAACGAGTGGGAGTACTCCATGAAGATAGCAAGTAGCAAATTTAAAAAAAATCAGCAAAATTTATTTTCATTCAGCACACAATTAAGCACTGAAATGTATTACCAGAGGATGTGGTTAAGGCAATTAACGCAATTGAGTCTGAAAAAGGTTTGTCCAAGTTTTTGGAGGAGAAATTCTTAAACTGCTAACAAACAAATTGATTAGACATGAACATTAAAGGCTTTGCTCACATTTAAAGGCTCATATAGGGCTGCAAAGGAGCAACATGTATTTTAAAAGCAGCAAATTATGTGTGTATGTACAAGGGCGAAAGAAAAAAAAAAGAGGGGAGGAGTTACGGCATATCAGAGACATTCCGGGGTAGGCCCAACAGTTAAATGCATAAATTCTTACTTTAAATCTGGCAGCCGCAGAGGGCAGTGGGCAATGCATTAGCCACTTATGTTTATTTTTGCTCTTCAGGAGGTTTAAGTCTGCTAAATCTCTGTTAAGGCCTAAAACAACTGGGAGAGAGTTCAGGGTGTACTCAGGGGAGTGCAGGCTGAAGAACTAGAGGGGTC
The DNA here is from genome assembly GCF_901001135.1 of Rhinatrema bivittatum. Lineage (NCBI taxonomy): Eukaryota > Metazoa > Chordata > Amphibia > Gymnophiona > Rhinatrematidae > Rhinatrema > Rhinatrema bivittatum. The sequence continues at coordinate 557,164,302 of NC_042616.1, read as the reverse complement.
AGGATGGCTTCAAGATGGACTGGGCAAACTGGTGGACTAATTGGTTAAACCAGGAATGTCCTTCACGCAAGAATATTTTAAAGTCTGCTTACCTAAACACATTAGAGTCAATGATGATTTAAAAGGACAGCATTTGTCCTCGCAGGTGTCTATGGGTGCCCATGTGCTCGTTTTAAAGTTACTGTCTCTGGGAATAGTCACTGCTTATTACTGGCATTAATAGCAAGGGATTTATTTACAGTTTGGATATTTGCCAGCTACTTGTTTCCTAGATTGATCACTGTTGTAAACAGGATGCTGAGCTTGATGGACCTTCAGTCTGACCCAGTAAGGTAGCTTCATATGTTCTTATGTTCTTATTTAAAAGTCACTTATGCAGCAGGAGGATAACTTTGAAAACTACCCGCATGCACCCATATACGCATGTATATGGCTCACGCAAATTTACTAATAATTTTATATAACCTGCATGCAAATGATAGGCGCAGTTTATAAAATATGAGTACATGTGTGCACAAACATGCTCGTGTAAGTAGCAACTGGTCTTATCTGGAAAAGTAGTGGTACTTATCAGGATACGTTCTGATTTATGTGGCTAAGTAATTAAGTGCAAATTGTCCTTCTAAGTAGCACCTTTTCGACTTATTCAGATATGTAAAATGCTGGAAAAATCTAAAATTGTGCTGTTTATCCAGATAAGTTCAAATTTGTCTGTCTAAGTAGCGGTAAACGCGCTACTTAGCAGGATAAGTCAAAATTTAGGTGAATAAGTGTGCGCAAATGATAAACCTATCAATTTGTACTTTGAACTTTACAGGGATATGCAAATGGATTTTACCTGCATTATTTAGATGCATTTATCCCTGTAAGTCAGCTTTTATACAGGTAAATTAGGAGATTTTAAAACATGTTCATGGCAATGAAATAATGCAGTAGATATTAAAAAATTAGTCGTTTTTCATAGTTAGCTGAGTAGACATATGTGGATAACTTAGACACAATATTCAGTGACTAAGCCGCTGAATATACTTATGTATACTTGCAATTAGCCTCATAAGTTATAATCGGATAAATTTGATGTACTCTATGGCATGTCTAACTTAGCCAATTTAATATCACTAGTTAGTAGGAGTGGTACTCCAAAAATATTTTGACACACTGCCGTTCTCGGTCCGAGGGTGGGCCATTTATTGTCCACTGTGGATTGTTGTTTTCTTTATGTTCTACATTTTGTTAAAAAAAACAAACAAAAAACAACAAAACCCCAAACTGCTCCAACCCTTCCCATTTATTTAAAAATGCTCCAACCCTTCCCATCTTTAAAAAGGGCGCGGGCCATCCAGTGCTCCTACCATGTGACAGGGGCCGGCCAATGACACGGATACCCTGTCACATGGTAAGGGCAAAGGACCATCGGCGCCATTTTGATTAGTGGCAGCCGACGGCCCGGGAGCGGGAGATTGCTCCCAGGACCCCACTGGACCACCAGGTACCTGTAAAATATTTTGGAGGGGGGGATTAGTTTTAAAGTGTCGGGGTGGGTTTTTTGTTTATCGGCTTGGGCGCAGCTGATAAACAAAACCACAATTGGGCCCGATGAAAAAAACCCCACATGTGAATCAATTCGGAACCGGAATCCGAACCGATTCCGGTTCGGATTCACATCTCTAGTCAAGATGGCACTGGCCTCTCTTTACCCTTACCATGTGACAGAGCTACCAGTGCCATTGAGCATCCCCTGTCACATGGTTGGGACAATGGATGGCCCACACCATTTTTCAAAATGGTAAAGGCAAAGGGCAGCTAGCACTATTTTGACTAATGGCAGCCACCAGCCCAGGAGCAGGAGGTTACTCCCAGGCCCCCTGCTAGACTACCATGGATATTGGGTGACTCCTGGGGGGTCGGGGTAGGTTGTAGACTTTATATTTAAATAAATGGGATGGGTTGGGTTGGGTTTGGGGTTTGTTTGGTATTTTTAATGTGCTTTTTTGGTTCCCCCACCCTAAAAATCAATAAGAAAACAACATGAAGAGGTACATATTCAAAAAGCATTGAGACAGATCACAGGAAAGCTATTCATCTAAATGGCTTAGCCACATTTTTAAAATGCTCACCTGGCTAAATTCTAGCCAGATAAATTATCCAGATAAAACTTAGGAGGTCATTTATCAAAATGTGATAAGGTGTTTTTGCATGTGATAGCACCATATTGTATGGTGCGATGCAAATTCAGAAAATAGGAGGAGTTAGCTGTCTGTGAAGAGCTATTGCACAGCCATAATGCTGATTTTAACAACATCTCTTTGAATTGTGTTAGCTGTGTCTCCTGTAAGGCCTATTTGAGGTGAATTGAAGGAAGGAAGGAAGGAAGGAGGGAGAGAGAGAGAGAGAGAGCACCTGGCCATAATGTCATCCCCTTAGGTAGGTATTTGTATCCCTATGGTATGCCCACCTAGTAACTCGAGGTGGGGTTTAGGTATGAGTGTAGGGGGTTAGGGGCCACTTTGATATTCTACGTGACACGAACGAACAGAAGAGTGGTCTCTTGTGAAGATCTGATGACCTTCAGAGTGAGGAAACTCACTCCAAGATTAGATTTGGGCAATGTTCTCTCCACCTAGCTTGATGTTACCCAGGTAGAGAGTCCATCAAGCTAGGTGGAGAGAACATTGCACAAATCTCATCTCTGGGTGAGTTTCCTCACTCCGAAGGCCAGCAAATCTTCACAAGAGACCACTATTCTGTTTGTACGTGTCACGTAGAATGTCAAAGTGGCCCCTAACCCCCTACACTCATACCTAAAACCCATCTCGAGTTACTCTCTCTCTCTCTCTCATGGTCCACACAGTGGTCATATGCCAGAAATACAACAGGTCTGACATCTATCACAAATTCTGATAATGTGCACTAACTTAGGTAATTAGCACAAATTGCAATAAACTGAATTTTTGCATAAACCACGCCCCTTTTGCAATCACATGTGGAACCTACTGCATTTTGATAAATCCAGGCCTTACATAGGTAAGTGGGGCCACTCCTGGGGCAGGAGGTAGGTGTTTCAGAGAAGAACTGAATTAGCTGGGCTAAAGGTAACCAGCAGATACCACATATCTAGCTAACTGTAACTTATCGCAATATATTCAGTGGTGTGGCTGAATATCCCAGTTAAGTTAGCTAGATATGAGTATCTAGTTAACTTAACTAGCCACTTAGCGGCTGAATATTTACCCCCTAATTTTGTGATTTTTCCTATCATGTTTTGTTTTCCCCAAAATGCAACAAAATAGGAAATATTCTCTGTATTTCCTATTTTATTTCAAATGACTTACAACCCCTACTAGTTAGCCACATAATTTATATGGCTAAGTAGTTCTGTCCTGATCAGTCCACTACACGTCCACAACCTATGCAGCTAAAAAGTTAGCCATATAAGTGACACATGCAGGTAAATAGTGCTGAATATACTTTGAAAACGGACTTCTATCAGTTTTACCAATTAGTCTACCAGTTAAGCCAGTCTAACTGCAGGTTTTGAAGACCCTTTTGGCGTTTCAACCTGAGGTCCTCCCATTTCAGCCACACCCCCCACCTAGTGATTTTGTCACTGTTAAGATGTTTATGATCACTTACACCAGATATTGGATAGGAGTAATTATATGCATGCCACTTTGGCAGAATGTAAAAATGCTACTTATGCATGTAAGAGTTAGCCTCTCCACAGAGCACCCTTGGCCTGCCTCTTTTTCACACGTGCAAATTTACTAGCTGTCCTTGATATAAGTGGGTATGATGCGGTTTTTAAAATATCATATATTGTACACACCATTTTACGTGCACATGTGCTATTTTTTATGCAAGCATCTTTTGAAAATTCCTCATAGATTTGGCAACTTACTAACATAATTTTACTAAGTAATATTAAACGTGTTTAGTTGTACTATTGACCAGGTAGGAGATCTTTGTGAACTAGGGAGGGTTCAGCTGAAAATCAGGAAGGTCTCCTGATAACCAGGAAAAGTATTGGGTGAAATGGTGGAGTAATTGGTAAAACTGGTAATGTTTTAAAATATACTGGTAATGTTTTAAAATATATTAACTTACACATGTAAACTGGGTTTTATGCATGTAAATCCTACTTTATTTTTGCATGCTAAATATTGTATATGCATGATTATTTTTATAATAGGAGGGAAAAATATGCACGTTCAATGCTTTGAAATACTGACTTTCAATGCATTGCATTAATTTGCATGTAAGCATACATACACGTGTATGTTGCAAGGTAGAGAAATGTGTATTTTGTGATATGCGAGGATTATAAAATACTATTGCAAATCAAAGCATGGCTAAATACATGTATATATGCCTCCGCTTCCTGTTTGGGTAACCATCAGATTGGATAGTAGTAATGCCTGCATGTACATTGTACATACAAACTTTATTGAATATTTTTTGAACAAACTTACACATGTAGGTTGACTTTGAAAATATTTGGATAATTAGCAAAGTACATGCACACATCCACTTGTGAAAATTATATCTCCACTTTAGAGGGTGAAACTTAACTGTGTACACTTATTTATATACTTTTAAAAATCAAATCATTGTCAACTATGTCTCAATTCTGTGCCACAGAATGCCTCTTTTCATTGTGCTAAACATATGTGCAAAACCAGATTATATGCATCAGTTTATGCAGAATGAGCCCAGGTCAATTTTAGAACAGTAATTTACACACATAAAACTGGATTTCATGAGCATAAAAATGGCATTGAAAAATACCTTGTAAAGATTACAACTAAAGTCTTATCTGTGTCAGCCTGCATTCTGGTTTAGAGCAGGATAGCTAATCCATAATCAGCAGTATCTAAAGAAATAAATGATTGCATTACAATGAAGAATAAGAATTACCTTTAGTAAGTCACGAAAAGTAAGAGTGTGGTATTGAAATATAATCATTTCCTCCAGTGAAGATAAGAGATTCCCTAGCTGTTGTTTCTTCCCTGACAGGCTAATTATAGAAAGCTAGATTGTACCTGTAATTGTTGGTAAGGAATTTTTTTTTTTTTTTGTAATTTGTACATTGTTGCTTGTAATGCTTTGCTAATTTAGTTTAATAAAACCTCTATCTTTTTCAGTTCTCTGAATCTAATTATTTTCATCTGTGAAAGATAACATGCTCATTAATATAAAGCTTTGTAAGTCCCATTTCTATATACATTGCAGGTTCTCTATAAAAACACAAATTCAAGCATGTTAGAAGTGATAAATCTTTACAATTTTTTCAGGTATTTTTTAAATTCAAATCCATATTTTACATCTTAAAATCTTCTTACAGTTTCAGTCTTAGTTTAATTTAAGTTTATGTGATTCATTGACAGTAATTTATGATAAATCTTTGTGTGCTCTTTACGAAATACAATTTCAAGCCAAATACTCAGTAAATGTGCCAAAAAATATGAGGAATAGCATGATAAAAAGTTAATGCTCATATAGAATTTTCTACACGCAGGACTTAGTTAATTTTAATATTACAAGTTTACACTATTTTATGTAATGTTTCTTAATAATGCAGTGGTTATAATGTTCTTTTAATGTTCTAAGAATATAAAATGCTATTTATTTATCTAATTACATTCCTATGTTATCTATCCTATAAAAGGCTCTAAGAGGCATAAAATATAAACATATACAATCCATAATTATTCAGCCTTGCGTTTCCTTGATGGCCCACAATGTACAACCCGCAACAACATTGATTGGTTCCAAATGTTATTAATTCACCCTTAAATCATCCCCTATCCTACACCTTCTTGTCTCCTCGCCCCCTTCCAATCTTCCCTTCCTCACTTCCACCTTCACACTCCCTTCCCAGTATTCCTTCCCTATCGAGACAATTATCCGCCTTATTTCATTTTAACATTGATGGCTCTTTTCATACATCTTATATAAGAATATTACCAAAGGTTTTTAATGTTTAAATGGTTAAATGTTCCTCGTTTTTATGTAATACTCATATGCACTCTTATTGTTCTATGTTCTTATGCTCTTTTGTTCCATGTAATGCTCTTAGGCAAGTTGAATTGTTTCACTGTAAACCGGTTTGATTTGCATCCAATGCAAGAAGATCGGTATATAAAAAACCAAAAATAAAATAAATAAATAATAATAATCATACAGTTAACTTTAGTTATAGAAAACAACAAACAGAGCATCAGACTCACATCTTTAAACTCAACAAACATAACAAAGAAGAAGACATGGAGGCCAACACTGAAAAAGCCATTAAAGAAATAAATGTCCCACTGAATATCCCAAAATAAAGGTATCCAAATAAATCTACCTGGATAACTTTGAAACCTGACCATCTATATTTTATAATGGCTTGATTATTTATTTTATTTTTATTTATTTACTTTTATTTATATTTTGGCTTTCAGAGACATCAAAGTGGATTGCAATCAGTTATTTGGGAATGTGAACAGAAGATGAGTTTCCTGGTGCAAGAAATGAATTTGTAAATATTGTTTTGCTGGGAAATTTTGTGACTTAAAGCTTGGGAGAGAAGAGAGTTTGAGGGGTAAATTGATTATTCTATGTGTGACTCCTTAAAAAGAAAAAAGCTAGGTAAAATTTTAATGTGTAGAAAAAAGAAAACTAAGGCCTAGAATTATCAAAATATGATAATTTTCACATGAATTATGCCTGCAGTAAGGAAAATGGGTGTGACAATGATAATTTTAGAGTTACCGCTCCATGACTATATTAGCGCTACGCATGGGTAGTTTATCGCGGCATGAGTTAAAATTATCGCATCCTATGATGAGAGAGAGCCTCTTTATAAGGTTTTCATAGTAATCAACTACTTTTATTTATTTATTTATTTACTTATTTATTTATTTAGCATTTTTCTATACCGACCTTCAAGGTTAAATACCATATCAGATCGGTTTACATCGAATGGGGACAAAACAGTAAAAGTAAACAACTTATTATAATCAGAAGAAACAAAAGTTACATTTAACAAGGACTGCAAAACTTGGAAGCTTAAACAGCTGGAAGGAAAGGCTTGAAGGGCAATAAATTAAGAAACCAAGAGTCATAATTTAAACTGGGCTAGTGCAAGTGAAGCTATTAGAAGAGGTACTAATGCTAGTGAAGTATTTCAAGGAGAAGTGAGGTTCCATTGTTCGTGAGCAGGTTATATCACTATAGGAGGGCCAGGTTATATCACTATAGGAGGGCCAGCTAGTACCCTTGTAGAGAGTCCATCAAGCTAGGGTGAGAGAACATTGTAGAAATCTCATCATTGTGTGACTTTTCTCACTCCAAATCACGACAAATCTTCACTGATGTCAACTGTGCTGTTCGTACGTCTCACTCTGCATATAAAACTGGCCCTAAAACCCTAGACTACCACCAAAGCCTCACCCCAAGTTACTAGGTGGCCCTCCTATAGCAATATAAATAGTTGACTCTCTCTCTCTCTCTCTCTCTCTCTCTCTCTCATGCCAGGAAAAAAGGTATAGTTATTTCTGGCATTAAAAACATTCAGTAGCATAATGCACGCTGCAATAATGCCCCTCATTTTCATTGATCTCTTCCAAACCCCTCCCCAATCCCACCCCTTTGATTAAATTTGAAAAATGTGCATTCATTTTGCAATAACTATCACGGGTGTTAGGGCCCTAGCGCCATAACGCATTTTGATAAATGACTCTGTAAGTTAATTTTCAGTGAATGCTTGACTTAAATAAAAAAGCAAATTTTCAGTAAAAGGTTGATTTAAAAAAAAGAAATGCATGGGCATCCATGTGTGTGCAGTTCCCGGCACTGATTTTCTAACATGCACCTGTCGCCATGTGCGTATTATCAAATACGATGCATGCATGTACATACACACCCAATTTTGTATCAACACACGAATGCAATTCACGCGCAGGAGGAGTAGCCCTTCCTACCTTTTCCCTTTCCTCCCTGACCCCTACCCCTTACCAAGATGAGATTTGGGCAATGTTCTCTCAACCTAGCTTGATGGACTCTCTACCTGGGTAACATCAAGCTAGGAGAAGAGAACATTGCCCAAATTTCATCTTGGAGTGAGTTTCCTCAATCCGAAGGTCATCAAATCTTCACAAGAGACCAATGTTCTGTTCGTACGTGTCACATAGAATGTCAAAGTGGCCCCTAACCCCCTACACTCATACCTAAACCCCACCTTGAGTTACTAGGTGGGCCTACCATAGGGATACAAATACCTACCTATGGGGCTGATAGTATGGCCAGTGTCTCTCTCTCTCTCTCTCTCTCTCCCTCTCTCTCCTTCAATTCACCTCAAATAGGCCTTACAGGAGACACAGCTAACACAATTCAAAGAGGTGTTGTTAAAATCAGCATTACAGCTGTGCAATAGCTCTTCACAGACAGACTAGCCCACACTCCTCCTATTTTCTGAATTTGCATCGCCCATACAATATGGTGCTATCACATGCATTAAACATGTTTTCACATGCGTTAACAGGGATTTTCGCATGTGATAAGCCCTTAAACATACAAAAACGCCTTATCGCATTTTGATAAATGACCCCCTAAGCTAGATATTTCACTTAGATGCAGTTCCAACACTGCTGTCTTCATTAATGGTGGGGGTGGAAGGGAAATAAAACCAAAAGGTTACTAAGAGCCAAGAGTAACAGATAAGTATGAGAAAAAAAAAAGTGCAAAGCTTGCTGGGCAGACTGGATGGACCATTTGGTTTTCATCTGCCGTCATTTCTATGTTTTTATGTTTTGGAGCAGAAGTAAATTATGCGCACTGGCCAGCTGCCTGCATGCGCTTCCCCGGGACAGGGCTTAATGCCACTGTCCTCCCTGGCCACCACCCCACTCAAACTATGCCCCTGTCTCACCCCTTTCAGACAGGTTAGCACTTCTGCGCTACCAGGGGATACAAGCGTGACTGGGACATTTTAAAAATGCGCCTGGTGCAAATGGTCTGGCCACGCGCCGAGCGTGGTTTTAGCGTGTGCAGCGCTTTGAAAATTTACCCTTATGTGTGTTTGACTTAGAAAGGTTAATTTTCAGAGTCTTTTTTCCCATCTACCCCTAGTATATTATTTGATTTATAGATTATCCCAATTAACTGGGTAAGAGGGAAACTTTTCACAGCAAGACTTAATCAGGGAATTAGTTAAAACAAGAGCATATTCCAGCCCTTATCAATAGATTAACTGTTGTCCATTTACAGTTTATTGCCAAACTAATGTAAAATAATGCAAAAAAATGTGTTTAAATTTGTTAAATATATTTAATAATGTAAAGGCATTTACATTAGATTAAGCATCCCTATTCCGACAGCAGCCTTAATTAACTAACAACTCAGCTCAGTTTATTTATCAGCCTCCTGCGTAGAAATTTTTTCAGCTCTCAGTTCTGATGAATTAAGTCTGACAATCCTTCCTGAGGAAACACCATTGCGTGCCTGAGCTCAAGGGGTCAAAATAAAGGGGATATTCTCCTGCGCATAAGGAAATATTCTGCTGAAACAGGCTTTAATTGTTCCAGTGAGAACTCCTAAACAGAAAAAATTTGGAAATTCTAGTACTCTTTTATTATTATTTCAAGACATCAGGCAACAGTAATTTGTTTTCATTTTCTATAGCTTCTGCATGAGATATGATGTTATGTGAATCTTATTGGCAAGCAGCTGTGTTACTGAAAAGAAAATTCAGGAAGATGTGTCATTTCATATGCTTATTTTTGTCAATATAATTTTGTTTGCAAATATTAGAACTGAAGATGTGATTTAGAAATAGCTGTTATTTCATACTGTTTGCAATGTTTGAGTTATTGCTGGGACCCAATCGAAATCATAATGACCCTCTGGGTTCCAAAATCCCATGGTATGGACTTCTAGTGACTTTTTCAAAAGTGTTATGATATCTTAAAATTGTGCCATCCAATGAAGAAATGCATGCTTGAATGGACTGTAACTTGTATAGACACTATATTCTAATCATATACCATGTTCAAGCCTACATAGCATTAGTACTTTTTTTTCTCATGCAAATACAGGAGTAGATTTTAAAAAAGAGTGTGCGGGCATACATGAGCGCACGCTACCTGGCGCTTGCACATGTATGCCCAGTTTTATAACAGGTGCACACATGTTATAAAATCCGGGGTCGACGCGCACATGGGGGTGCACAATTGCACCTTGCGTATGCCAAGCCCGCTCTGAGCCTTGCTGCCCTCCCCTGTTCCCTCCCAGGCCGCTCCAAAATCAGAGCGGCTTCGGAGGGAACTTTCCTAACCCCCACCCCCCCTTCCCTTCCATTCCCCTACCTCCCCTCCCCTTTCCTCCCTACCTTTGATGTTTTGTTTTTTTTATCTCGAAACTTACTTCAGCCCTGGGGCGCTGGCCGACTTCCGGCACACAATCCCCAGCACAGTGGCAAATATGGCTGCTCTGCCGGGAGCCTGACCCCGCCCCTGCCCCACCCCAGACTGCCCTGCCCCCCTTCCTGCCCCTCCCCACTCCTTTTTGCGAGCCCCGGGAATAAAACACGTCCCGGGGCTTTACATGCATCGCTGGGCCTTTTTAAATAGACCCAGCACGCGTAACCCTTTTAAAATCCAGCAAACAATTCTTTGTTACATTGTAAAGTTTACGCCTAAAGACAAGTCAGCATAGCTGAATTTGTAAGATGGAGTACTTAGCTTTATTAGATGCTAACAGACAGGCACTTCATGTGATTCTCCTGGTGAAATAAAGCAGCATATGCCCAACACCACCGCTATTTCAGCAACTTGTTTCCCTACTTCAGGAGCTAAGATTCTTCATACTAAGAAACAAACAGTAAAAGTCTCCAAAACAAAAGAAGGACACCTCCATTGAGAAAAGGCATGGCGTACATCTTAGCTATATATGGACATAGATTGTGAGGTTGAGGAAGGCTCAGATCAACCACACCAATACTATGCAGCAGCAAATAGAAGTTCTCTGTTGCGTCCATTGGTCGCAGATGGCTGCGACGGCTCTGCCTCACCTCTCTTCTACACTTTTCCTTCTCCCTGGGAAGGATGGCTGCCTACGGTGCTGATCGCCGAAACCCTTGGCATCTCCAACACAGCATGGGCGTTCCCATCCACCATGCATCTTCCTGAGTCCTCCTAGGCGTGTGTGCGCATGCTACCTACGCTTCTGAATACGTCATGGCGGGAACCTCGGGGGCATCCCCATCGTATGACGTCAGTACCACCGGGTATTTAAACCTCCACTCCGCTATAGCCCAATGAGTTAGCAAGGACTTCAGTTTTGCTACTCTGACTGCTTCTAAGCTGCTCACTTGGATTCCTTTCTACCCTCCGGGGTAACTCGCTCCAACAGAAGCTCTGGGTACCTGCTTCTCGGGGGCCTCTCGTTTCTATCTGCCCTTTGGGGTTCAACTACCTAACCTTGAACACCCACTTCTTAGGGGTCCTATCTACTTTCTTCCAGGATCCTTCAGCGCACTAGGTACTCACTCCTCAAGGACCTATCCTGCTCAGGGTATCCTGCACCTCGGACCTCAGGACCCTCTCTCCATTCTTCTACCAAGGAAGTTATCAGCATTGCCACTCTCTGAGTATCGCTATGCTAAAGCTCTCCTTATTCCACCCTTCAGGTTCGGCTTATCCTGCTCTGCAGAACACTACCCAACCTTGCTACATCCGGGTGAGACCATCATCTATAGAAACTGTTCGAGCTTACTGTGATATTGCTGGCCTACAGTACTATTCCTTCCTTGAAGCAAGATTCAACTTATATCAGCAGTACAATAAAGCTTTCCTTGCTCAGTGTCTGCTTACTAGAGTCTAGCCTATCGTTGTGTTCCCCATGGGGCCTCTCCCCGTGGGAGGAGTCATTGCCACTTCGACCAAGAGTCCACAATATGCCACAAACCCAACACTCTCATACAGGGCTAAATCACCATATTCTCTACAATCAATAATTTGACCACAGCAGTCAGCCAAGTCTTTCAACGTTTGCCAGAGTCTGCACTTCTGCCATCCCCATCCTCCCAGGAATCCATTCTGTGCAGCAGTTCCTTGCTCTTAGGATGGATCAGGGATAGGTCCCCAAAAGAAATACCACAGAACACATAGGCGGATATGATTTAAAGGGGCCCAGCCAACAAGAATTTACCCAAGGGAAGTCTTACCTCACAAATCTGTTAGATTTTTCTGAAGCAGTAAATAAGCAAGTATATAAAGGTGAACTGGTAAATATAGTGTATTTGGATTTTCAGAAGGTGTGTGACAATGTTTCCTCATAAGAGGCTTCTAAGAAAACTAAAAAGTCATGGGATAGGAGGCTGTTCTTTTGTGGATTGCAAACTCGTTAAATGACAGGAAATAGAGAGTAAGATTAAATGATCTGTTTTCACAATGGAAAAAGGAAAACAGTGGAGTGACTCAGGGATCTGTACTTGGGCCACAGCTTTTTGATATATTTATAAATGATCTGGAAAGAGATACAATGAGTGAAGTGATCAAATTTTTGGATGAAACAAAATTATTCAGAGTAGTTAAATCACAAATGGATTGTGATAAATTGTAGGAGGACCTTGCAAGTCTGGAAGAATGTTCATCCATATGGCAGTTGAAATATAATGTGGAGAAGTGCATGGTGAGGCAAACAATGAAAACTAATCCAAGTTGTAGTTACACAATGTTGGATTCCATTTTAGAAGTTATCACCTAAGAAAAAGATCTGGGTGTCCTAGTTGATATTATATTGGAACATAAGAACATAAGAACATGCCATACTGGGTCAGACCAAGGGTCCATCAAGTCCAGCATCCTGTTTCCAACAGTGGCCAATCCAGGCCATAAGAACCTGGCAAGTACCCAAAAACTAAGTCTATTCCATGTTACCATTGCTAGTAATAGCAGTGGCTATTTTCTAAGTCAACTTAATTAATAGCAGGTAATGGACTTCTCCAAGAACTTATCCAATCTTTTTTTAAACACAGCTATACTAACTGCACTAAGCACATCCTCTGGCAACAAATTCCAGAGTTTAATTGTGCATTGAGTAAAAAAGAACTTTCTCCGATTAGTTTTAAATGGCCACATGCTAACTTCATGGAGTGCCCCCTAGTCTTTCTATTATCTGAAACAGTAAATAACCAATTCACATCTACCCATTCTAGACCTCTCATGATTTTAAACACCTCTATCATATCCCCCCTCAACTGTTTCTTCTCCAAGCAGAAAAGTCCTAACCTCTTTAGTCTTTCCTCATAGGGGAGCTGTTCCATTCCCCTTATCATTTTGGTAGCCCTTCTCTGTACCTTCTCCATCGCAATTATATCTTTTTTGAGATGCGGTGACCAGAATTGTACACAGTATTCTAGGTGCGGTCTCACCATGGAGCGATACAGAGGCATTATGACATTTTCCGTTTTATTCACCATTCCCTTTCTAATAATTCCCAACATTCTGTTTGCTTTTTTGACTGCCGCAGCACACTGAACTGACAATTTCAATGTGTTATCCACTATGACATCTAGATCTCTTTCTTGGGTTGTAGCACCTAATATGGAACCTTACATTGTGTAACTAAAGCATGGGTTATTTTTCCCTATATGCATCACCTTGCACTTATCCACATTAAATTTCATCTGCCATTTTGATGCCCAATTTTCCAGTCTCACAAGGTCTTCCTGCAATTTATCACAATCTGCTTGTGATTTAACTACTCTGAACAATTTTGTATCATCTGCAAATTTGATTATCACACTCGTCATATTTCTTTCCAGATCATTTATAAATATATTGAAAAGTAAGGGTCCCAATACAGAGATCCCTGAGGCACTCCACTGCCCACTCCCTTCCACTGAGAAAATTGTCCATTTAATCCTACCCTCTGCTTCCTGTTCTTTAGCCAGTTTGCAATCCACGAAAGGACATCGCCACCTATCCCATGACTTTTTACTTTTCCTAGAAGCCTCTCATTAGGAACTTTGTCAAACGCCTTCTGAAAATCCAAGTATACTACATCTACCGGTTCACCTTTATCCACATGTTTATTAACTCCTTCAAAAAAGTGAAGCAGATTTTTGAGGCAAGGCTTGCCTTGGGTAAAGCCATGCTGACTTTGTTCCATGAACCCATGTCTTTCTATATGTTCTGTGATTTTGATGTTTAGAATACTTTCCACTATTTTTCCTGGCACTGAAGTCAGGCTAACCGGTCTGTTGTTTCCCAGATCACCCCTGGAGCCCTTTTTAAATATGGGGGTTACATTAGCTATCCTCCAGTCTTCAGGTACAATGGATGATTTTATTGATAGGTTACAAATTTTTACTAATAGGTCTGAAATTTCAATTTTTAGCTCCTTCAGAACTCTGGAGTGTATACCATTCGGTCATGTCTCAGTGTGCACTAGCAGTCAAAAAATTAAACAGAATATTAGGAATTATGGAATGGCAAATAAAATGGAGGATGCCATAATGGCCTCTGTTTCACTCCATGGTTAGTCTGCACCTTGAATACTGTGTGTAATTCTGGTTTCCTCATCTCCAAAAAAATATAGTACTGAGAAGGGCAACAAAAGTGATAAAGGGCATTGAACAGCTCCCCTGTGAGAAAAGGTTAAAAAGGTTTGGGCTATTCAGCTTGGCGAAGAGATGGCTGAGGGTAGATATGACAGAGATTTACAAAATCATAAAAAGACTTGAACTAGTAAATGTGAAACGGTTATTTATACTTTCTGCTAATACAAGTCTAAGGTGTTATGGAGTCTCAATTTAGTGGACCCTTGGGCCGACCTGCAGGAGACTGGGAAAGGTGGTCAATGTCTCTAGTATATGGCAGGCTGGGAGGCAGATGTTCAGGCAGGACGTAGGGGTGCTCTTCACCCTGGAAGCTGGTACTCCCCCAGGAGGAGCCTGTAGGAGCCCAACTGCTGGGACTTAGGCGGCTTCACCCTTGGAAGCCGAAGCCCCCCCGGGAGGAGCCCGTAGGGGCCCGGCCGCTGGGACTTAGGCGGGTTGTTGATCAGGACGAGAACTGGAACCAGACTAGAACAGTAGACAAGTACTGTAACAGGGCTCGGGTACTGGAACCAGGCAGGAACTGTAGCAGGACTTGGGTACTGGAACCAGGCAGGAACTGTAGCAGGACTCGGGTACTGGAACTAGGCAGCAACTGTAGCAAGACTCGGGTACTGGAACCTAGGGATGTGAATTGTGTCCTCGATCGTCTTAACGATCGATTTCGGCTGGGAGGGGGAGGGAATCGTATTGTTGCCGTTTGGGGGGGTAAAATATCGTGAAAAATCGTGAAAAATCGTGAAAAATCTAAAAATCAAAAAATCGCAAAACCGGCACATTAAAACCCCCTAAAACCCACCCCCGACCCTTTAAATTAAATCCCCCACCCTCCCGAACCCCCCCCAAATGACTTAAATAACCTGCGGGTCCAGCGGCGGTCCAGGAACGGCAGCGGTCCGGAACGGGCTCCTGCTCCTGAATCTTCTTGTCTTCAGCCGGCGCCATTTTCCAAAATGGCGCCGAAAAATGGCGGCGGCCATAGACGAACACGATTGGACGGCAGGAGGTCCTTCCGGACCCGCGCTGGACTTTTGGCAAGTCTCGTGGGGGTCAGGAGGCCCCCCACAAGCTGGCCAAAAGTTCCTGGAGGTCCAGCGGGGGTCAGGGAGCGATTTCCCGCCGCGAATCGTTTTCGTACGGAAAATGGCGCTGGCAGGAGATCGACTGCAGGAGGTTGTTCAGCGAGGCGCCGGAACCCTCGCTGAACGACCTCCTGCAGTCGATCTCCTGCCGGCGCCATTTTCCGTACGAAAACGATTCGCGGCGGGAAATTGCTCCCTGACCCCCGCTGGACCTCCAGGAACATTTGGCCAGCTTGTGGGGGGCCTCCTGACCCCCACGAGACTTGCCAAAAGTCCAGCGGAGGTCCGGAAGGACCTCCTGCCGTCCAATTGTGTTCGTCTATGGCCGCCGCCATTTTTCGGCGCCATTTTGGAAAATGGCGCCGGCTGAAGACAACAAGATTCAGGAGCAGGAGCCCGTTCCGGACCGCTGCCGTTCCGGACCGCCGCTGGACCCGCAGGTTATTTAAGTCATTGGGGGGGGGTGCGGGAGGGTGGGGGATTTAATTTAAAGGGTCGGGGGTGGGTTTTAGGGGGTTTTAGTGTGCCGGCTCACGATTCTAACGATTTATAACGATAAATCGTTAGAATCTCTAATGTATTGTGTTCCATAACGGTTTAAGACGATATTAAAATTATCGGACGATAATTTTAATCGTCCTAAAACGATTCACATCCCTACTGGAACCAGGCAGAAACTGTAGCAGGACTCGGGTACTGGAACCAGGCAGGAACTGTAGCAGGCAAGTAGGAACCAAGCAGGTACTGTAGCAGGCAAGCAGGAACGGAGCGAGTAGCAAGACAGCTCACTCCGGGGCACGACACAACAGGGAACTAGGAGGTAAGCCCGTTGCAAGGCAAAGACTGAGTTTCCGTGGCTGGCTTATCAAGGCCGCGGCGTCTGAAGTCAGGAACTGGGCAGAATCACCACTGGCGGGAAACGGCCTAGAAAAGCATCCAAGTGGTGCGCGCCTAGATGCAGGGCATCCATGGAAAGCTTCCCGGTGGTGCGGCCCCCGCGGGGACGCTGCCAAACAGGGCGCAAACCAGGCCTCCAGACGCGGGAACAGGTCCAGGAGCACGGAGGTAAGGGTCTGGTCGAGGCGCTCGCAGCCAGAACCGCAACATAGGGGACAATCCATGAAGTTAGCAAGTAGCATATCTAAAACAAATCAGAGAAAATTATTTTCCATTCAACACACAATTAAGCTAAGAATTTAGTGCCAGTGGATACCTTCTCCATCGCAATTATATCTTTTTTTCAGATGTGGCGACCAGAATTGTACACAGTATTCAAGGTGCGGTCTCACCATGGAGCGATACAGAGGCATTATGACATTTTCCATTTTATTCACCATTCCCTTTCTAATAATTCCCAACATTCTGTTTGCTTTTTTGACTGCCGCAGCACACTGAACCGACAATTTCAATGTGTTATCCACTATGACGCCTAGATCTCTTTCTTGGGTTGTAGCACCTTCTGAATTCATGATATAATTTCATGATAGCTTGAGAGCTCAGACAATACCTCATAACTAAGTGGTCCTCTAGCATCCCCAGCAATGTGGTGCAGGGATGAAAGCTGCATTCCCTGTACCATCTCTGTGCCCTCTTGCATGCAAGCACTGACATGGGCCAGCATGCTCCAATGACAGGACTATATGAAGATACCCGATAGATAGCGTGAAATAATTGAATCAAAACATAATAAAAATATTCCTGCAGGACTTGCAGGTCTAGCTCTTTTGTGGGTACATCTCTAGGATGCGTTTGAACCTCCCTTTCCTGTTGGAGTTGTTGGAGTTGTTGTTATTGTTGTTACTGTTTAGAGGCCTGTAGCAGCCACTGTGTTGTGACCGTAGCTGCTCAACTCCCTCATTCTGCCCTCTTTACCTCTGTGGCGACTACCTCCGGGTCTGATGGACGGCTGGCTACCACGGCGTATCCATGCCATCTCCCTCTGGCATTCCTGGACCAGCTCGACGTTGCAGATCCGCCACCTGAAGACCTAGGGCGTGCGCGTGTGCACTTTGATTGAAGTACCAGCAAGAGCGCGAACCTAAGGGGCATCCCCCTGAGATGACGTCATCCGCTTCCAATATTTAAAGGCCTTTGATATCGCTAACAAACGGAGTTAGTGGGGATTCGCTTCGGCTATCCAAGCTACTCTGCCTACTCGGACTTACCAGAGGTACCTGCTCCTCGGGTCCTCGCTCTTTTCTTTACTTTCAGATTACAGATAGGAACCGGTACTCGCTCCTCGAGGGCCCATTTTCCTGGACACTCTGATGATTCTCTTCTGCCTTGAAGTTATTGCTGCTACAAACAATTGTGAGTTACCATCGCTCTCTCAGAGCTTTCCCTGGAACCAGATACTCGCTCCTCGAGGGCCTAGACCTTTCCAGCTTCCGAGCTTCCTTGAGACCTTATGTGAGTTTTGTCATCTAGTTCTGTTCATGAACTCTGTCTACTCTGCCTACTCACTTTCTACAGTTTCTCAACAGCTCAGCCATCCTGGATCGCTGTTCCAGTACCTTAGGGACTACAGTCCTGCCGGGCATATCAGCTCACTACTGCCACCTCTGGTGGTTTTAAAAACTGTTTAATAAAAGAACTAATGTGTGTCTGTCTCCATACTCAAGCCTAGCTGGTGGTCCCCCTCGGGATATTCTCCCAGGGGTGTGGTCACCTGCCACCGGCCCAGGGATCCACCCACAACTATATCAGATTCATTACAGATTGCTACTCCTTAGCAAGACGATATCTAAGACACTATAAGATTGCTGACTCCTCCTCCTTAGGAGCTAACCTGAACAGATTGCTATCTCCGCAGTCTAACTAACATCAGAGCTTTTCTAACAAGATTGCTACTCCTCAAGGAGAACACATCAGATTGCTAACTCCTCCCTCCTTCAGGAGCCCACAACACAGATTCCAACAAGATTGCTAACTCCCTAGCAAATTCAGAACACACTGCCAGTATCCCACTGCTAGTTCACTTCCACCTAACACAGTGGCTTTAGGAAGACAAGGCAGGGGTAAAAAATGTGTTTTTATTGGCTCACTAGAACCTTGTAGGTGTGTCTGAGAGAAGGCCTCATTTTGTCATGTGATAATTTCTGCTATCCAGCGATAACAGTCACTATTACGCTTTAAAAACCTTTTTGCCTCCCTACTTGCCATGTTAAATCCGGCAGTACTATGCAATATTATACTGTGAAATGTGGTAGGAGTTGTTCATTTGTATAATTTTCATGATTTTGCACACTCAATATCATATTTAAATACTAATGCATGTTGTGATAATTATCATACATTTATCATTTGCTAGACCTCGTTTAGCTCGCCATGTTGCCTTAACGCGGCTTGATGAATGACCCAGATAATTTGTCTAATGTTAAAAATGTAAAATCTTCAAATTTATATGGAGCAGAGATATGTTTAACCAAAAGAGCTTCAAGTCCCCATGTTTAACACAGATTCAGTACTCCAACATACAGACATGTCAGAGACATAGTTTTGCCAATGTAGAGAAGTTTGCATGGGCATCACATCATATAACCATCCCCCTGATTTTGAATATGTAGTGGGCCCTTTCAGTTTGTGTCTAGTTAAAAAGGACTCCAGTAGAGTGTCACCCACAAATGATACTGTCTGCAAGGAAAATGTCCACCTTTGATATCACTCTGCTAATTCTGTCATCAGCTTGTTATAAGGATTTCTTCCTTTGAGACCCACTCCATCTACATAGTCATCCCTCTACCTCTCCAGGTAGTTGTCATTTATCAACCCCCTGAAAAATTCCCCTTCTCTTTTTTGAAAAACAGCAACTACTGGCCTTCCTTCTACCGTGAATCATCTTTCCCTTCCCTCATTCTTGGGGACAATTAACTTCCATGCTAAGTTTTACATGTCAAAGCTTCTTGCTGTATCTCCTCATTTGACCTCCAACTTTGCTTTTTCAATTTTACCCAACAGCATGGACACTGCTTTGATCTAAGGGCTTTATTTCAACCTCTGTCTCCTCAATCTCATTTCTTCCTCTCTCTCTTCATCAACTCATGACTTTCACACTTAATCACACTTCTTCACAGTCTCATCTAGTCACTACCAACACCTTCAGGATCCTCTTGGCTATTGACTCTTGAATGTTATCTCCTCTCCATCCACTACATTGTCAGAGCCTATAGAAAAAGCAGTTCTTCTTATAATAATCATATGCTCTGCTTTGGATAATCTTTCCCCTCCTAAAATATACCAAACCTCAATCTCAGCTTACTACTCTGTTAAATATTCTCCCACCCCTCTCCTCCTTTTCACATGCAAACTACTAGAATGTACTAATCTCCTCTGCTGTATAACCTTTCTTTCATCTCAAGCCAGTCCTGATCCACCTCAATCTGGCTTTTGCCCTGTATATTTCACAGAAGCACTTCTTTCAAACATAAGAACATGCCATACTGGGTCAGACCAAGGGTCAATCAAGCCCAGCATCCTGTTTCCAACAGTGGCCAATCCAGACCATAAGAACCTGGCAAGTACCCAAAAACTAAGAAGATCCCATGTTACTGTTGTTAGTAACAGCAGTGGCTATTTTCTAAGTCAACTTAATTAATAGCAGGTAATGAACTTCTCCTCCAAGAACTTAACCAATCCTTTTTTAATCACAGCTACACTAACTGTACTAACCACATCCCTTGGCAACAAATCCCACAGTTAATTGTGCGTTTAGTGAAAAATAACTTTCTCTGATTAGTTTTAAATGTGCCACATGCTAACTTCATGGAGTGCCTCTTAGTCCTCTATTATCCGAAAGAGTAAAATACCGATTCACATTTATCCGTTCTAGACCTCTCATGATTTTAAACACCTCTATCATATCCCCCCTCAGCCATCTCTTCTCCAAGTTGAGAGGGGATATGATAGAGGATATGATAGATATTAGTCTTTCCTCATAGGGGAGCTGTTCAATCCCCTTTATCATTTTGGTTGCCCTTTTCTGTACTTTCTCCATTGCAATTATATCTTTTTTGAGATGTGGCGACCAGAATTGTACACAGTATTCAAGGTGCGGTCTCACCATGGAGCGATACAGAATCAAGATCTTTATTAAATTATCATCCTCCTTAACCTATCTGCTGTTTTCAGCAAAGCTGATCACTATCTACTCTTTATCCCTTTGAAAATTTAAGTCAGCACATAAAATGCAGGTACAAAGTATTCACTGGAAAGTAAGCATGATAATTTCAAAATAAAATTTCATTGTTTTCACTGACCAACCTCTGCTCCTTTTTTTCATTCAGGCAAAAGTATGTTGCACTATGTAGCAGTGTGTATAATAATACCAGCACGGGATGAATTTTCAAAGTGGCCTTTCTAATGGGTAAACTGTGTATGTCCATGAAACAGCTCCTTTACAAACCCTCCGCCTTTCCCCAATGTATAAACTTCAAACTAATGATATGCAGAATGTGGCAGCACTACCATGGCAGTGCAAAATTAGCTTGAGGCAATGGATTTAGTGTTTTATTTTATCTGCAGGCTTGTCTTAATTATTCAAAAACAGTTCTAAGAATGAAAAGGAATACATAATTCACCTAATATGTTAGGCCAATTGCTCTCTTCAGAGATATCCTTTAGTATTGCTTATAGCAGTGCTCTGAAGGGAGAAGAAAATCATTCATTCTGCTACATTCAGAGATTAATCTGATATCTTGGAGCATTAAGCAGTTGTTTCAGAACCAGGGCAAGGTTATGATGCCATAAGACATTATTCACACGTTAACTACCTGGAGGGTTTTTGGGTTTTTTTTTAAATTTATACTTTATTGCATTTTTGCTTTAATTACAAGAAACGTTTTCCAATGTGTTGTCATATTCCAGGTAAGCAAATACAAATCCAACTTTCACATTTTTATCTCAAAATAGTATAATAATACAATATCACCTGGTCATATGTACATTGAAACCATAACATAAAGAAATGCGAGAGATCAAGGGTGAATATAGCAGATGAATAAAATAAATCTTGTAACATTAGAAAGAAAACATGCTGAAACCCTATGAGTGATGCCAAAAAAAAATTTTCCCCCTTTCCAACTACCTTTGGATTCATCCTAGGATCACGATGAAGAATCTAAATAGCTATGCAATTGCATCGGATCTATAAATACATACTTTACATCCCCACAGTATAATAAACAATGACAGGGAAATCGTAGCATAAACCGTGCACCTCTTTCTACTACCACTCCTCTCGTTTCTAAAAATATTTTCCGTTTCATTTGTGTTATCCTTGCAAAATCTGGAAAAATTCGAATAGGCTGTCCAAAAAATTTCAATTTCTGAAATCTAAAATACTGCTTTTGAACATTATCTCTGTCAATCCTTGAGGAAAACTGCACAAGTAATGTAGCTCTTAAAGTAATATCCATTTCAAAGGATTTTTCCAAGAAGTATGTTAAATCCAAAGTTGCTTCCCCTTGATTTTCTTGCTGAGTAGGATTTTCTCCCAGAGATGAACGTTGTATTTGATAATAAGTTGTTGTTATAACAGGTATTTTTTCCAATAGATATTTCAATATGTTTACAAAATAGCTTTTCAACAAGTCCATAGGAGACTGTAATTTGGTTTTAGGAAAGTTCAAAAATCGCAAATTGGCCCTCTTCGATTGATTCTCAAAGAACTCCATTTTGTTCTCGACCATTTTCTCCTATTTTATCAGATTTATTTGTACATCTTCCATTTTTTTCACTTTCCCTTCCAAAATAACAGTTCTTTTCTCAACCGATGTCAACGTTCTTCAACCTTGTAAGATTTAGTCATTGCTTCCTGCACAGTTGCAGTAAGTGTGCTAATAGATTTCTGCCATTACTATTAGAATATTCTTTATTTCTTCTAAAGACGGCACCAGAACAGAGGTAGTATTAATAAGGGGTAAATTATTCATCGCAATTCCTACCTGCACAAGGCCTTCACAATTTTTTATTAGTTGTTCTGGGCGATGTTGTGCTGAATTCTCATGGCTCCTGGAACCCGTTTCCACTGCTTCTCTGGGCGCCACTTTTTACAGAAAAGGATTTCTCCAGTAAATCCACACTACTAGATATTCTCATAGGTGGATCCGGAACAGTTGGATATCCTGGGCTCACCAATGTTTCCAGGGTCAAGGGGCTCGGCAGCTGCTCCTTGCCTGCCCCAGTGGCTGCAGCTACTGGGTTAGTTATCGGCGTCCTCGCGAAGGCTGCTTCAATCTTCGGTTGTCATAAGTGATCAGGAGTAGAGGTAACTTTGCATTCTCGAGCTTTCCTCTTGGTATGAGGCATGTTGAGAGACCTCGAACAAGGCAATTGTTTCCTGAGGTTTAGCTCGATAGTAATTGCAACAGCTGAGAGCCGCAGCCCACACGTCCTCACAGGTCAGAGTCCATTTTGGTCTCTCTTTTTTTTACCTACCTGGAGGTTTTTACCTATTTTATATTCTCTCCTCTACTTAGCCCAGTCTTTATAGTGACAATCCTGGAGCACCAATGCTCCTTCTGGAATTCTACTATTGTGGACCTTAAATCTGACCACTAGATGTCACTATTGCACAATGATTATGAATCCTTCATTCCTGGAAGCTGTTAAAGTTGCTTCCATAGCATCCCCATACCCAGCTGACCCAATGAGCTGAAGATCTGATCTGGGAATTGAACCCAGATCTTTCTATATCGCAGTCTGCATCACTGCAATTTAGCTACCATGCTAACCTTTAAGTAGGCTGTATTATATAATAGAAGTAGCCTAATGTTTGGAGCAGTAGGCTGAGAACCAGGGAAGCCAGAGTGCAAATCTTTTTGCCACTAAATGGAACTTTGAACAAGTCACTTGATCTTTCATTTCTTCAGGTACAAACTTAGTGGATCATTTACTAACCTGCATTAGGAGCTTAATGTGGGGTATTTCCCCCAGCCATGCATGTATGATAATGAACTACTTTGCATGCAAATGCATGCAAAACAGCTCATTAACAGCTAATTTAATGAGAAAAACATGTGGCTTGCTGGAAATATTTCAATCAAATTATTTTCAGAAAAGTTAGCTATAGCTCTGGAGCTGTAGCCAATTTTCCATGAGAAATTTGGGATGCTAACACACATCTCAATGATCCTGGCCAGGCTCCTCCTCTCCCTTACAAACACTGCTGCTTTTCAAATTCCCCCCAAAAAATCCTCTTTCCCCTTCCTCTATTTTGGCAATCCCCTATCTTATTCTAGCCATCCCTCCAAACCCTTCTTTGATGTACCTTAACATCTCCGGTGGGTTAGCGGGCTTAGAGCAACCCCTAGCTCTGGGCCCTGTGCTGCCACTTTCAATATGGTGCTGGCTGAACACTTTTTCATTTTTGCCCATGGTAGGGTTTAGGGGGAGGGCTACAGTGGGTGACCGGGTCACTGGCCTGGGGGCAAGTTTAGAAGTTTGTTTGTTTTTTTTTTTTGGGGGGGGGATTTTTGTAAAAAAAATTAGGGTTTTGTAAAATAGAGGAAGGGCCTGCGGTGCTAGCATTTTTTTTATTTTTTGAGTTCAGTATTCTTTTCCTGAATGTTTAGTCCTATGATAGAACCTAGTATTGTATACCTATAGTAAGGATTATTTTCCCTATGTGTATTACTTTGCATTTGTCCACATTAAAACAGTTTGATAAGCTAGTGACCAGAGCCGGAAGGATGTTTTGGATTCAGAGGAAGAGGCATAACTAGCAGAAAAAGAAAAGTAATAATCCCTCTTTACAGCTCATTGTTGAGGCCTCTCCTGAAATATTATGTTCAGTTTTGTGGATCATATCTAAGAAAGGATGTGAGAGACTAGAGATGATCCAGAGAAGGGCACCCAAAGGTGCAGAGTTTGTAGATTCAGGAACCACAGGAGAGTGTGGTTGATACCTAGAATATCCTCCAAGAAGAGGTGGTGATGACAAGGACAGTGGCAGACTGCAAAAAAGCACACAGGATAAACACAGAGGATCCCTAGTGGCAAGAGAATGTTATAAAGCACTGGGCAAACTTCACTGAGTGAACATTGCACAAATTTCATCTTTGAGTGAGTTTCCTCACTCTGAAGGTCATCAAATCTTCACAAGAGAGCACTATTCTGTTTGTATGTCTCACTTTGAATGTCAAAGTGGCCCCTAACTCCTACACTAATACGTAAACCTCACCTCGAGTTACTAGGTGGGCCTCCCATAGAGATATAAATACCTATCTAGGGTGCAGGCATTACAGCTAGGTGTGCTCTCTCTCTCTCTCCCTCTCTCTCTCTCTCATCACAATTTGCAGTAACTTAGGTATTAGCATAAAGAAAATCTAGGCCTAAGTTTGCTAAATTTCAGAAGCCATTTGGATGTCTAATATCCCAGTCTTTCAAGGGCCTTCTGCAGTTCCTCACAGTCTGCTTGTGTTTTAACTACTTGACATATTTTGTGCCCTCTGTAAATGTAATCACTTTACTTATTGCTCCCTTTTCTGTTAATGAAAAAGTTAAACACTGGTCTCTGTACAGATCCCCAGGGAACTCCACTTTTTTGCTTCTCTATTAGGAAAGCTTGCCATTTAGTCCTACTCTTTGATTCCTATCTTTAGGTGTAGCATGTATGATAATCCCCTGAAAAACTATTGTGTACACTACTTCAATTCAAAACTCTCTGTACTAAACAGCCCAAAATTAATGGTTCAGTTAGTAGAGGGATTTCCTTCCTTCCTTCCTCTCTCCTTCCCAAGTCAAAAAACAAGCTGGGACATCTGCAATAGCCCTTTCATTTGGCAACATTTTCCTGCCTGGGGGTACAATGTGATTTCCCCATGGGGTAGGTGGAAGGTCATCTGCCTAGTAAGAGTTTATTGACTCTGCAGCAGGGGGGTCGTTTCCTGGGGAGAGGATTCCTCTGCTGGAGGGTGCTGTACATTCACAGTAGGTGGGGTTTCTTTACCTCAGAAGGGGATTCTGGTGCCATGGAAAGGGGATGCAAGATTAAATTGACTCCTTTGCCTCAGGGAATTGTTGATTGTGATGGAAGCAGAAATGTGATTGTGGTGGAGGCAGAATTGTGTTTGTCATAGGGGAGTGTCTGAGACACACCTGATCTGAAGCTGGTGTTAAATTTGGGGCTTTAGCGGATGAGAATATACCATGCTATTTACTGTGTAATCACAACTGCCTCCTTGGAATATGACAATCCTTCATTTGCATGCGTGGAGTCACTAATTTTAAAATACACAAGCTAACATTTTCCCAATCACTTTAGCAGGCACCAAAAGGCTTTCCTGCATAGTACACTATATTTATCATGCACAAGTGGGTCTCTGCATGTACATAAAAGTGTATTGCATAGGCCTGAAAACTAGTTATTATTTAATTGGCAAATTTACTTTGGTACATATGAATTATTTTTTTTTAAGATTCACAGCACATTTCAAAACAGTTTACAATGCTCAGTTTAATAAACAGTTCTTCTTTGACAGTGAAATTTTTTTTTGGCTGCACTCAGTTTTATTCTTTTGGGCTGCAGTCAGTCTCATTTTTTAAATGTCATGTTTCATTTAAGACAAAAGTTTTCTAGAGGGCAAACTTGAATATCTTAAGCTTCAAACTGCTTCGCCAAAAAAGACAATATTTCTTTTTAAGTAATCCACTTGACAATATGAAACCTATAAATTTTAATGTGTGTCATATAGTGGCCACAGCCAAGTAATGGCAAGCCTAAAAAATAATTGCTTTAAAATAGTTTCAGTATTCAGTTCCCAAGAAGTGCTACTGCAAGGTCCAGAACTTGACCCATATATTATCCATTCCAACCCAAATCTGAAATCCACTACCCCGTGGGTAAATGAATTTTGGAACTCTAAATGATATAAGTTTCATTTCAAAACCTATTTCAAATGCATGCATGATACATTGTGTGAATAATATGTAATGCAGCTCTTTAGTATGCTCATGTCATCCATCTTCATTGCTATGTTTCCTCCATGCACCTCTGCAATATGCCAAATAATTCCTTAGTGGTTTTCTGTTAGACAGGAGGTAACCTTGGAAATGTTCACATTTTATTATCCTAACCCTGAGGTTCAATGGATTTACAAATTTCAGGACACAGTACATATTAGAAGAAAGATAGTTGTGCTTTTAACAGTTTGTAGAATTAGAAAACGTTTTCAAAAAGATTATACACTGATTTTACTTCTCCAAAAATTATGTGAATATACTGTAGGCCAGAAATGTATGGAATTGCTATCATGAGTGAGGGGAATAGCTATTTGTTCTCTTATGTTCAGCCGTGTACACAATATATAATAGGAATAAAATGCTAGTCACATAGGCATACAGGACTATCTATCCTTGTCTCATACCCTCCTTCACTCACAACAGCATGCACTTGACAAATGGTTGGATTTCAAGGGCTGCAGCTTTATTAACATATGCAGGCGACAATATTATTTATTTATTTATTTTTTAACTTTTATATACCGACATTCTTGCATTAAATGCAAATCATGCCGGTTTACAGTGAAACAGAAAAAGCAGGAAAAAATTCCTTAGTCGAATACAATGAAACAGCTTAGTTAACAAAGGAAACATAAAAATAAATTTTTACATATACACAAAGGTTTGCACGAAGGGGTGCACAAAGGGGAGAGCCCCTTTGTCGCGCGCCTTGGTGTTGAGGCTGTCTTAACTGTCAGATGTTAGTGATGTCATGGGGGGGCGGGTCTAATGATTGCAGCACTTACATCGCTGCTTCTTTCCAGTTCCAGGTGAAGATCAAGCTGTTTCCTTCGCTTCCCCTCCCATGACTGTGGGGTGAGAAGCGCTGCAGGGTGCCCCTTGATGTTATCTGGCTTCCCACACGCGACGCCTGGTGTTGAGGCTGTCTTAACTGTCTGATGTTAGATGTTAATATACCCAAGCCTGCCAAATAAGACAACCCCACATTTCTAATATCTGGGTAGCCCTTTTGACTTAACTTGGCAAGGCGGGCCACTTTCAGTCCAGCCAGGGATTCAGCCATCATCCAGTAGAGCTCACTACAAATTGGGCCCTTACCACTCCCAGCTGCAACCTCTATCAGGTATGATTACCCAATCACATCCACATTGCCATGATTCAATGCAACGGCTGCCATCCCTCCTGCCCAAGTCAGTCACATCAATAGCACATTAGAGCGTCCCAGTTTTGTCTGCTGCTAGTGGGGCAAGGCAGATCCATACTGTCCTGATAAAGTAATGGCTTGGGTATCCCTTCTCCCTTTTACAAGATGTAACATAAAAACAAGCATACAATTGATAAGTGGGTGAATAGCAGGGATACTTTATTCTGTGCAGCATCAAAGTAGCAGGAACATTATAAACGAGCTATGTTACCGTAAAATCATTATAAACAATTATAAACGAGCTATGTTACCATAAAATCTTGGCACCTGTTTAATGATAGATTTTATTATAGTTTCCAATATTATTATTTGTGCCTTATTGTAAACCGTTATGATGGTCCCTAACTTAATGATGGTATAGAAACGTTTTTAAATAAATAAATAATAAATAAATAAACATCATATTTACCAATCCCCAAAGCAAACCCATCCTCCCTCCACAAGGCAACTTGCCTAACCAGTGGTAGATGTCCTTGCATAACCCAATGCAAGTTCTCAATGCAACTCCTAACTGGTAAGGAATAGGGGTGTGTACAGAAAAAAATTGTATTTATTTTATTTTGATTTTCTTGGGGAAGGGGGATTTCATTGCATTTTTTAATTTTGCTTTGTTTAGTTTTATTACTTATACATTAAAAAATATGTTTTGTGTACAGATTCAATTGAGCATGCATATAAAATCAATTTTGGCACATACATAAGATTTTACATTTGTAAAGATTTTATGGGCCTGATTTTTTAAAGCACTTGCATACTTTACCCATTAAGTGAGCTTTTGAAAATTGCTACAATATTTGCCATTGAATTATCAATCTAAAATTTACACTTAGAGAAAATGTACAGTTAATATATTAAATATCACAATTATTGAAATATAATATTACAACCCTAACTATACATATTAAATGTTGCGCTCAGGGGTGGACCCTTGTCCTGTGGCAGTGGAGATGCGCCTCCTGGTAGGGACCAGGTGGCAACTGCCCCCAGGGGGCAGAGCACGGAAGGAGACAGAGGCTAGGAAGAGCTTCACCACTGAAAGCCCGAGGTCCCCCTGGGAGGAGCCCACAGGGACCCGGGCCGCTTGGACTTAGGTGGGAGAGTGGAAGTCCAGCGTGCCCACAGACAGAAAGGGAGCGTGGTCAGGTTCAAGACTGGAGGTCAGGTGGAACAAGGAGGACCAGAAGAGCGTAGGTGATAACAAGGCTAGGAACAGAGCCAGAATCTAGAGATGAGGTCAAGCAGGCAGAGTTCAGAGTCCAGGAGTCAGTCTGAGGAATGGACAACAAAGCAGAGGTCAGGTACTGGAGGTCAGATGAGGTGACAGGCAGGCTGAGGTCAGGAGGCAGGCAGAAGACAGACGAGTCGAGTAGCAGGCTGGAGTCAGGAGGCAGGCGGCAGGCAGGCAGGTCGAGGAGCAGACTGGAGTCAGGAGGCAGGCAGCAGGGAGGCAAGTCGAGGAACAGACTGGAGTCAGGAGGCAGGCATATTCCTCAGCTTGTGCAATTTCTCGATCGGCAATCTCGAAGTCATGGCCTGCATATTATCTATCTCTATTCCCAAAAAGGACAAAACGGTCACTGGGCCCTCTGTCTTCTCCTGTGCTAGCGGAACCCCGAACTCTTCTGCCACTCCTGAAATGTCGAAAGTGTTCACACACAATTGTTCTTGTTGGCCAGTCCCACGAACAAAAAATAGTCTAGATAGTGGATCACGTTGCTGTTCCCGGCCCTTTTTTGCAGTGTCCAATGTAGGAATGTGCTGAACATCTCAAAATATGCACAAAATATGGAACATCCCCTTGCCATACATTTGTCAAAATAATACAGACCATTAAAGTGGAAACCAAGGAGAGGAAAACTGTCGGGGTGCACCGGGAGCAATCTAAATGCAGATTTTATGTCAGCCTTTGCCATTAGTGCCTCCTTTCCGCATTGCCTTACCAATGCAACTGCTGCGTCGAAGGACGTGTATTGTACCGTACATGCTTCTTCCGGCAGTTTATCGTTTACAGACTCCCCCGGTGGATAGGGCAAGTTCTGTATTAACCTAAACTCACCCTCTTCTTTCATTGGCACTACTGCCAAAGGTGACAACATCATTTCCTGGAATGGTGGGTCTGCAAATGGACCCGCCATTCTACCCATTTCAATTTCCTTGTTGACCTTACGTTGCACTATATCTGCATGCCTAACTATGGAAAAGGAATTCCCTGAGCTTGCGCTCTTAATTTTCCCCTGTAAAGGTATGATAAAACTGTATTGGAAACCCTCCCTTAGCTTGGCAGTGTCTGTTCATCTAGGGTATTCTGCCAGCCATTAGGTTATAGCTGCCAATTGCACTGGTGAAGGTGCCTTGCCGAATGCGCTATTGTTTTCCTTTTCTGCTAAAACCCCCCACATGCCCCGGGCCTCTCTTTGTACACTTACTTGCAGGGTGAGGTGTGGCGCACACGGAATAGATATGTTTGAATTTACATTCTTGAAAGGTGCATCCTGACTTGTTAAATCTCCAGCATACCTTATTGCTTCCATTTTCCCCCCATTGATTACTCCCCGGTGTTGCCTGCCCATTGCCTGCCCTCCCTGCTTTGTGTGTTAGTGTTACACCTATATCCATAGCCTTACTGGTCATCTGCCACAACCATAATACCACATCCTGTGACCCCTATGACATGTTTCTGTTTTCCTCCATCTTGTCTCTAAACTTTCCATCATAGTTTAGCCAGCACCAGCCTTGATATTCTTTGTATGCTTCAAGTATCGTGTCTGCGTAGCTAAGCATGGGGCGTACTGGGACGGGTCCTCCCTCCCTTTGACACTAATCATTCTTAAATACGCTCTGGTCCAATTAATTATATTTTTGTCACCTTCACTTCTCCCCCTTTTTGCTCTTCCATTTTTCCCTTTTTCTTTTTCTCTGCTGCACCTTTCCTGCCTTCTAATATTGAGAATATATTGATATACTCTCTCCTCTTTATTTTACTACACAATGCCCTAGGAATGCTCTCCCATAACTCAGCTAAGGTAGGCAGCACTGCAGAGCTTTTGCACTCCCTGTTTCTCACTCGGGCATCACCGGAGTCACTGTTGATGCCTCGCTCCTGTCAGAGTCCTCCTCTGATGAGCCAGTGGTGGATCCGCTTGCTTTTCTCTTCCTTTTAGTACCCTTGCCTTTTGTTTCTCTGGCTGCCCTCCAGTCACCTGCACTCGTTCCGGCTGATGCCTCTCACTCAGCCGTCATTCCCGCTGAGCCTCCAGGTGTCCCCGTCTCGTTGGCCTACTTGGTGCTTGCTTCTCCATCGACGGTTTCCGTTTCCTGCGCCGTTTGCTCTCTGTCGCTCCCCTCCACATCGCCCCATCTTCTGGGTTGTGGGGCCTTTCGGGTTTGCCTCTCCTCTACCTGTGCCAGCTCCTTTTGTCTCTCACCACCTGTGGCTCTGCCGCTCGGTGTAGCTGTGCCTCCAGGCGCTGCAGTATACAATGGTGGCGGTACCTGCCACCATAGGGGGTACATTTGCTGATGGTAAGGCTGCAACATTGCTGCTTGCCATGGCGCAGCACTGTACTGATTTTCCTCATGCCCTCCTTGGATGGTTGATTTCATGGTAGAGCCTGGTGCTCCCATTCCAGGCATGGCCCCTGGTCCCATCATGGGCCACATGGGCTAACCCCACTGCGGTGGATCAACTCGTCCCGCATCAGGCTGGGTTCTTGTTGTCCCATGCTCACTGCCTTGCTCCTTCATGCTTACTTTGCCTGTCATCAGCTGCTGCCTGCTTCTGTTCCTTCCTTTCTACGCCTTCTGTTCCCTTATGGCTGATCCTGCTCCCTTTTGGCTCCTGACCTCCAGTCTCTGTCTCCTTCCTGCTCTTCCTCCTCCCTCCCCTGGACTCGGGGATGGCTTACCCTGTATGTTTCGGGGTTCTGCCATCCTCTGCTGCCTTGATCTCCCCCGAGCTCTTCCTGCTCCTCCCCTGGCCATGCTTGTTGGTTTTTTTTGTTTAATCACAGTTCGTAGTTGTGGAGAGGGAATGCTGCCAAGGTCCCTTGAATCCTCTCCGACCTCTCTGTTCTCTCTTTGTCCACTTTCCACAGCTACCATGTGGGCTCCGACATGTGGTTGCTGCACTGTAGCCCTTTCCTGGTACAAAATGGCTGCCTGTGCCTTTAAAAAACTTTGTTCTGATCTCTGGGTCCTTTTTTCATCTTGTGGCCTGTCTACCCGATTTATGCTCCTTTCTCCTGTCTCCGATCAGCCCGGGTCAGAATTTCTGGCCTCCACCATGATCCCTCACTCTTGGGTTGCTGGTTATCTGATTTAGCCAGATAAGTAGCATTTTAAGACTTAGATGGCTAAGTAGCAGCTTTGATACTTGATAGCCAGATAACTGGGAATTTATCTGGAAAAGTACAAAAATGTATTTATGCATTTTTTACATGTGCACGAATTTTCCCAAGTACTTTTACATGTATTTTATAACCTGCATACATCATCTACGCACTGATTATAAAATAACACAGTTTTGTATGCACCCATATATGTATGTATATGGGTGTACATGCGCTCGTTTTAAAATTATCCTCATGGTATATATTGGTGGTCCTTTAAAACTGATGGTAATCTGTAGTAATTCATTAACTGTTGTGGCAACTTACAGATAGTTAATAAGTTGCCATAACTGGGATCTTTCCATGCACTTGTGACCTACATGTGTCACTACTGAAATCAGGATATTGGCCTTGATGGAACCAGTCAGCAATTTTTATGTTCTTATAGGCAGCCATGACCATTCCCATTGTTTCCCCAGTTTCCCATCCAAAATTTGAATATTGGAAGCAATAAATACACTCTTCTTGCTGGGATGAATATCTATAGTTTTATTAACAACCAATATGTCACTTTATCAAAGCTTTCAATAAAAGGACAGGTTAGGCCCAAATGGACTTCACCCTGTGAACATATCAAGAGCTTAAGCTAGATTGCCAATTCTTTCCTTCCTTCAACTGATGAAACAAGCTAAGCCTAACCTGGATGGGGATTGCTATAGGCCCTCCACTGTGTTCACCTCTAAAGTGCCTTATGATCCTAGGCAGGAGCTATATTCCAGCTCCCATCACTCACTCCTTGGCCATTCTCCAGCCCACTTGTCACACACTGCTGAAGATCTCCAGTGTATATCTACTACATAGTCTTTAAATAAATAAATCAATAAGAAAATCCTACCTATCATTTCTTAGGAATGTGAATCGTTTTTCTAATGAATTGAAATATCATACGATATTTCTAAATTCGTTAATATATCTGCTAAAAAAAGAAATGATCACTTTTCCCCAAAATTTTCGTAAAAATCATTTTTTTGGGTTAGCGCGCGCTAACAAAAAACCATTTAATTTAGTTATTTTTTGTTACTTTTTGCTATTTTTGTTAGCGCGCGCTAACATGAGTTAGCATGCACTAACCCGAAAAATGATTTTTCACTAAATAAAATGGGGATCCACGGGAAAACAAGATTTTACCGCGGCCAGATGAACCCGAAAGCGGAAATGATCAGGCACCCGATTCACATCCCTACTTTTCATGCCCATTTTCTTCCAGTTAAGTCTGGATATCTTAAAAATACTGGATACAAATATTAATGTCTGGAAATTTTAATAATACTGGATAAAAACTAACCCATCCCCCTATAAATTACATGTTTCTCTATTTCTGATTTTATTATTTTTTAAATCATTTTTCACTACCTAACCAGAATTGCTAGCTGGATTCTTCACTTTTTCCCCAAGAGCAGAGAAACCTGTGTTTCTGAATCATATATGGGTAAATTTTCAACTGCCCGCGCACGGAAATCCTGGTATGCGAATAAGTGCCGGGCCTCTTCGAAGGGGCGTGCCATGGGACATGTTCTGGGGGAGGGGGGAGTGGTGAGGTGGGGGGTGGGCCAGGACAGCGCCATTGATCTCTGTCCCAAAGAGCTGGCTGCTGGCGTACGCAACTTGTTTCAGCTCGGGAGCTGAAGTAAGTTGTGTAACAAAGAAGAAAAAAAAGAAAAAGCTAGGGTTTAGGGGGTGGGAAGGAGAGGGGAAGGGGAAGAGCGGTCAGGTAGTGGGATAGGGAACTGAGGAAGGCTGGAATGCGTCGCCTCACGGAAATTGCAGACGTCCTCCCCTTGCGCGCTGCCCACACATACACACACGGATTATTAAATCCGGCAAGCATGCACGCGCAGCCCACAGATTTTCCACCATGCACGCACCGGCGCGCACATGGTAGAAAATTGGCATGATGATGTGTGTGTGCACAAAGTGCAAAATCTACCCCAAAATGCTGTCAGGCATACTAAGATGATAACTTTGAAACAGCTGTGTATGCACACACATATGCATGCATATGGGTGTGCAGAAATCTATTCCAGTATTTTATAACCTGCGCATATATGATAGAAGTGGGTTATAAAATATAAGCAAATATACCCAGCAATCTGCACACATATGTAAAAAAACATGCAAATACATATTATACTTAGCAGATAAGTCATAAAAAATGCTACTTATCTGGACAATAACTCTATATTGAGATATATCCATTTATCTTACTTGGTACCTGTTTCACTAAGGATTTTTCCCATAGATTCAAAATGGGAGAAATGCCTTAATGATTCTGGCCCTTAGCTGGATAAGTAGCACTTTCCAGACTTATCTGACTATCTGACTTATCTGGTTAAGTAGTGACAAAGCTGCTAGTTAGCTGGTTAAACTGGAATGTATCTGAATAACTGGCGGAAAAGTCGTACTTAGCCAGATAAGTTGGAATTTATCTGGATAAGTGGTGTGCAACTATTATACCCACCTATTTTTACTTATAATTTTAAAATAATAGACATGGAGATTATAGCCATATAATTTAAGGTCTGCTAACCAGCATTTATTGTTAGTTCTGGGTGCCAAAACCATACACTTGAAAATAACCATTGTCAGCCCATCTCTTTCTATTGCCCCTGTTCTTTAGCATGGGTTGCCATCAGAACTTTATTTGCTTTGTGACTATAAACTATATCAGAAAGCACTGAATATTCACTTATTCAATTAAGCTTTTACGAGGTCTTAGTAATTGATAACATTTTGTTTTGTAATGTTGTTTTTTATATATTGTATATGTTAAGATAATTTAAACTGCTTGTGTGTGTTTTATAAGCATTTTTATTGTTGTTGTATTAAGAACATAAGAAATTGCCATGCTGGGTCAGAACAAGGGTCCATCAAGCCCAGCATCCTGTTTCCAACAGAGGCCAAACCAGGCCACAAGAACCTGGCAAGCACCCAAACACTAAGCAGATTCCATGCTACTGATGACAGTAATAGCAGAGGCCATTCCCATAGTCAACTTAATTAATCGCAGTTAATGGACTTCTCCTTGAAGAACTTATCCAAACCTTTTTTAAACCCAGCTACACTAACTGCACTAACCACATCATCTGGAAACAAATTCCAGAGCTTAAATGTGCGTTGAGTGGAAAAGAATTTGCTTCGATTAGTCTTAAATGTGCTACGTGCTAATTTCATGGAGTGCCCCCTATTCCTTCTGTTATCTGAAAGTGTAAATAACTGATTAACATCTACTCATTCAAAACCTCTCACGATATTAAAGACCTCTATCATATCCCCCCTCAGTTGTCTCTTCTTCAAGCCGAAAAACCCTAGCCTCTTCAGCCTTTCCTCATAGGGGAGCTGTTCCATCCCCTTTATCATTTTGATTGCTCTTCTCTGTACCTTCTCCATTGCAACTATATCTTTTTTTGAGATGTGGTGACCTGAATTATACACAGTATTCAAGGTGTGGTCTCACCATGGAGCGAAACAGAGACATTATGATATTTTCCATTTTATTCACCATTCCCTTCCTAATAATTCCTAACATTCTGTTTGCTTTTTTGACTGCTGACAATGAGCTGTTGATTTCAAAGTACTATCCACTAGGGATGTGAATCATGCTTCTGATGATTGAAAATATCGTATGATATTTTCAAAGTCGTCAGAAATTGGGGGCTCCCCGAAACCGATAAGAAAACCCCACAAAATTGTTCGTGGGGTTCTCTTATCATTTTGGGGGAGGGCGGGAAAAACAGCACCCCAAAACAACCCCTAAACCCACCCCGACCCTTTAAAACTGATCCCTTAGCTTTCCCCACCCTCCCAACCCCCCCCCACCAAAACTTTTTACAAGTACCTGGTGGTCCAGTGGGAGTCCCAGGAGCGATCTCCCACTCTCGGGCCGTCGGCTGCCACTAATCAAAATGGCGCCGATGGCCCTTTGCCCTTACCATGTGACAGGGTATCCGTGCCATTGGCTGGCCCCTGACACATGGTAGGAGTAATGGACGGCCGGCACCATCTTTAAAAATGGTGCGGGCCATCCAGTGCACCTATCATGTGACAGGGGCCGGCCAATAGCACGGATACCCTGTCACATGGTAAAGACAAAGGGCCATCGGTGCCATTTTGATTAGTGGCAGCCGACGGCCTGAGAGCGGGAGATCGCTCCCGGGACTCCCACTGGACCACCAGGTACTTGTAAAAGGTTTTTTTTTTGGGGGGGGGGGGTTCAGGAGGGTGGGGGAAGCTAAGGAATCAGTTTTAAAGGGTCGGGGTAGGTTTTTTGTTTATCGGCTCGGGCGCAGCCGATAAAGAAAAATGTGATTGGGCCGCACGAAAAAAAATTAATGATGTGAATCGGAACCGGTTCTGATTCACATCTCTACTATCCACTATGATGCCTAGATCTTTTTCCTGTATGGTAGCTGCTAATATGGAACCTATCATCGTGTAACTACAGCAAGGGTTATTTCTCCCTATATGCAACACCTTGCACTTGTCCACATTAAATTTCATCTGCCATTTGGATGCCCAATCTTCCAGTCTCGCAAGGTCCTCCTGAAATGTCTCACAATCCACTTGTGATTTAACTAGTCTGAATAATTTTGTATCATCCACAAATTTGATAAATTCACTTATCGTATTTCTTTACAGATCATTTATAAATATATTGAAAAGCACCGGTCTAAGTACAGATCCATGAGGCACTCCACTTTTTACCCTTTTCCACTGAGAAAATTGACCATTTAATCCTAATCTCTGTTTCCTGTCTTTTAACCAGTTTGTAATTCATGAAAGGACATCGCCTGCTATCCCATGAAGTTTTAGTTTTCTTACAATCCTCTCATGAGGGACTTCGTTAAACACCTTTTGAAATCCAAATACACTACATCTACTGGTTTACCTTTATCCACATGTTTATTAACTCCTGCAAAAAAAAGAAGCAGATTTGTTAGGCAAGACTTCCCTTGGGTAAATCCGTGTTGTCTGTATTCCATTAAACCATGTCTTTCTATATGCTCTATCATTTTGATCTTTAGAATAGTTTCCACTATTTTTCCCAGCACTGAAGTCAGGCTCACTGGTCTATAGATTCCCAGATTGCCCTGGAGCCCTTTTTAAATATTGGGGTTACATTGGCCACCCTCCAGTCCTCCGGTACAATTGATGATTTTAATGATAGGTTACACATTTTAACTAATAGATCAGAAGTTTCATTTTTTAGTTCCTTCATTACCCT
Source organism: Rhinatrema bivittatum (assembly GCF_901001135.1). Classification (NCBI taxonomy): domain Eukaryota; kingdom Metazoa; phylum Chordata; class Amphibia; order Gymnophiona; family Rhinatrematidae; genus Rhinatrema; species Rhinatrema bivittatum. The sequence goes on along the minus strand of NC_042616.1, from coordinate 557,126,846 downwards.
AGGCTGCATAGCATCCCTTCCATTTGATTTGCTACTCTTTAGTTTGTCAATCTGGACTACTACATCTTCCAGGTTCATAGTGATTTTGTTCAGTTCATCTGACTTATCACCCTTGAGAACCATCTCCGGAACTTGTATCTCCACAACATTCTCATTAGTTAACAAGGAAGCAAAGAATTCATTTAGTCTTTCTGCAATGGCCATATCTTCCCTAAGAGCCTCTTTAATCCCTCGGTCATCTGACGGTCCAACCAACTCCGTCACACATTTCTTGGTTCAGATATATTTAAAAAAAGGTTTTATTATGAGTTTTTACCTCTATGGTCAACTTCATTTCAAATTATCTCCTTGCCTTTCTTATCAATGTTTTACACTTAACAATGCTTATGCTTTTTCCTATTTTCTTCAGATGGATCATTCTTCCCATTTTTGAAGGATTTTTTTCACTAAAAGTGTATGTTTTATTCACACATTTAGTTGTAATCCACTCAGAACAGATAGTCTGATAAGTAGATGGAATAGAAATGTCTATAATTAACTAAATAAATGAATTTATCCCCTGTAAGTCAGGTTTTATGCATTTAAATTAGGAGACTTTTCTGATATACATGTAACAATGAAATTACCACTGCTGCCAATTAGTTTACTAGTTCACCCAGTCCATCTGCAAGTCATCGAAACTGGCTTTTTCTTGAGTAAATGCACTTCACTCGGGTAAGTGGGCTTTTGAAAATTGCTACAATATATATAATTTAATTATCCATAGGATTTACTCACAGAAGTGCACTTTGAGTAAATGGCTTTAGAAAATTGCTACAATAGCATGTTACATTTATGTGCATAACTCCTTAGAATATTGCCTCCAGTAATCTTTTACTAAATAGCAATTTACACACGTAATTGTTGCGCCCACCCAGGAACATCTCTGGGCTGCCCGTTTTTATACGCCTAGATTTATTTGCACACCCTTACTTACATGCATATGTGGTAGATTTCTAAAATAGCATTTGCACAAGTATATGCTATTTACACATGTATATGCTGGATGTTACATACGCAATCTTTGAAAATTTAGCTTAAAATCACATACATAGATTGGTGTTCTTGCCAGTGTAGTGATGAGACAAAATAGCTCCACTTACATTGAACGGCTTTCCAGTAGTGCCTCCCTTGCAGTAACCTTTTTTTAGATTTCACCTCACATAGTTCTGTCTCTAGCTGCAGCTAGACTGGAAAAATCTTCACTTATGCCAATCTGTCTCTCTATTACATGACCACTTTTTTCTAATTTTGTCCTCTCAGTCACTTTAACCTATTGTACTTTTTCTGCCTTTTATGCATGAAGCTTTAGAAACTTTCCCACCTGCACAGTTTCAGAGCATATTATCTTACTCCGTAATTTTCCTCCACATATGAGAAATCACACAGTTATATGAGAGATCACACAGTTTACTCCACACCTTACATGCATTTAAGTCTCTTTCCCCAAGTCAGAGAAGCTCTAGCCAGTTTCACATTTAACTTTGGCTTTAATTCCTTTTCATTGATATAATGAGACTGACATTTTCTTTTTTTCACCATTGGGATTCCATGGAAACTTAAAAATAAACCTTCAATTACCAGATAAGGGAGTTTCCTGTCACTGCCACCTCAACGTTTTCTTTTGGTTAACTTCAGTCTCTGATTCTCAGTTTTTCTCCCTCAACACAAGCTTAACAGTGCTATTTCTACTTGGATCTAGTTCTCATAATAATCTATAGATCACTTCCTTTCCAAAAACACACACACACACACACAGCACATTTCAATGTTTATTAATGGACCCCACTGTTGTTTGTTTTCTAGGCTCCCTGGTCAATTATTCCAGTTCTCAGAATCACCCACACATTTACTCATGCAGCAGTTAAGCATTTCCTTAACTTCAGCCAGTTTGAATTGGTTTATAGAAGTAGTTGCCATTCACAGACATTGTCCCAATCTTTTATTCCCTATTTCTCTGCTCAGAACAAACATTTTTTTTCTTTTCAATCATTCTCTCTCTTGGTACACAGGCTCCTTTTCCACACCTAGCCTGAAGGAACAGCCTAGTGTTTAGAGCAGCAGGCTATGAACCAGTGTTCAAATCCTGCTGCTGCTCCTTGTGGTCTTAGGAAAATTATTTCACCCTCCATTACCTCAGCTACAAACTTATAAGATCATTCATCAAGCCACACTAGGGCCTTATTGTGTGATAAATGAGGTCTAATGCGCGATAGATGTGATATGTTTATAGTGTCACGCGTTAGTATGTAAATATGATAATGAATGTCTAAAAGGTAGAAAAATATTCAAATAAGAGACTCCTACTGTATTTCACAGAAAAAAGAACACATGATAATGTAGGATTTAACATGGGAAATTACACCTTTTTGATTTGCGGTAGAGAGGGAAAAAAGTTATTATTGCATTTTTGACTTTGTGGATACCAAAGCAAGTATGCTGTTAGGCTCTCACTCATCAGCTGATGATCTCATGAGTCAACACCAAGTCTCTCTTTCTGAAGCCTATCACTATGCAAAATGTATAGACCAACTACTCCCAGAGGTATCATGTGGTAAACATGATGTATTCTGTAGTTTCAGTGGTATTATGTAGAAGGACAAGCATTTGGAGCACCTGAAGTCTGGAGGGGCCCATGTCTGTAACAAGGACAAATCAGTGAGCATATATGCTTCTGACAGATGTCTGTCAGGCTGTCAAATATAGACAATCTTCTGTGAGGAGTAATGACTCTTACTACCTCAGTAGCAGGTAGGGACAGGCTTGGCACAGACATCATTGATGGTTGATGATGAACAGGTCTGGAATAGAACATTGGGCCTCTGTAGCTAACCAAAGTGCTGGAGGTAGTCTGTAAACAACAATGTCCTAACAGACGTGTGTATCTGGGTATGTCTGGATGAGTGACTGCTGTGTTAGCCTCTGTTAATATCTGTTTCTGGTGGTTGATGTAAGGCTTAGGCTCATAGTTATCTTCCTTACCACACCCATGTATATACCAGAGCATGCACAGTTTGTGCACCCAATTAGCACACACTGGCTTGTGACACAAGCAATCCTGTGCTTTCACTCTTTATAATAGATACTTCAGCTATGCTAATGTGTAGGTGGGGAGAACATGGACTCATGCATTGTAATCAAACATCCCACCTTGGCCTGACACTGTTTATTCATTCAGTTGAGAGGAGAGTGTGAAAATTGGCAGCATAAGAGTTCAGATATGCAGTGCCACTTTGCTGAATGAGTAGATATCTGCCTGTAGTGTACATCCCCCTCACCCCTGGCACCTGAGGCTCTGCCACCCAGTATCTGGAGTAGGCCTATTTATATTGGTATTTGGGGGGGGGGGGGGGGGGTTAGAGGTGCCTGGTTGGAAGAGCTTCATCTGCCAGGGAGGCTGTGGTGTTTAATGTGGTTAGATGATACAAACTTATTTGAAGGATTCAGAGATGGAGGGAAGGGGAGAGGGAAATGGTGCCATTATGATAGGTACTTCCATACTCACCAGATAAATGGATGGGGATGGATCTGGGCTATTGGGTTGATGATACATGAGGTTGGGGGAGGGTGTCAGGAGGCTTGCCAGGACCCCTATTTGATGTTCTATTTTTCGAGACAGAGGCCTACTTATCTGTAGAAGATATCCTGATAACTAGACAGTGAGCCTGCCACACAAGGCCACATCACATGAGGATTACTCTGCTACATGCACACACTGGCAGGTTAGGCCTACAGATAATCTGCCTTATGTAGCTGCATAAGTTTTGGGTGCATAGATTGGGTGGCACTTTTATCCTAGTGATTATAGGGGACAGGTTCTGCTGCTAACTATAGCCATATCACTATACAACTGATTGGTTAACAACAGAGGGAAGACATTGCTATAGCACCTAGGGATGTGAATCATTTTTCTGACAATTGAAAATATCATACGATATTTTCAAAGTCATCAGAAATCGGGGGCTCCCCGAAACTGATAGGAAAACCCCACAAAATTGTTCGTGGGGTTCTCTTATTGTTTTGGGGGAGGGCGGGAAAAACGGCACACAAAAACAACCCCTAAACAACCCCGACCCTTTAAAACAGCTCCCTCCCGACCCCCCCAAAAAATTTTTTTAAAATTACCTGGTGGTCCAGTGGGGGTCCCAGGAGCGATCTCCCGCTCTCGGGCCATTGGCTGCCACTAATAAAAATGGCGCCGATGGCCCTTTTCCCTTATCATGTGACAGGGTATCCGTGCCATTGGCCGGCCTCTGTCACATCGTAGGAGTAATGGACGGCCGGTACCATCTTTAAAAATGGCAAGGGCCATCCAGTGCTCCTACCATGTGACAGGGGCCGGCCAAAGTTAAAGTAGCCGGCAGCAGGACCAAAATATCTGGACATATGTAGCAGATTTGACATTTACAGGTGATGTGAACTTAGTGGCCCAAGCTCATGTCGTGTCCAGCACCTAATCCATCCCCTTGAACATGTCTGGTCCCAGTCACTGAATCAGGTGCTCCTTTTTCAGCATGAGGAATATCTGAAAAAGGGCTCCTCTTCCAGTCTGGTACTATCTGTTGTGGCTTGCCACTTTGTTTTTCAGCTGGGCTTTTACATCCCAGTAGTGGTGGGCCACATGCTCTCCGGTCCTCTTCTGCTACACTGACATATGGCCTGGGTTATGGTGTGCCATATCTGGCCCTTGGCTGCACTGAATTTCTTCACTGCACGGTTTGAAGACAGCAAGTTCTAATGTTACAGGACTCCAGTGATGAGCAGCTCATTGTCCTTGATGCTGAATTTGTATGCATGAAGACAAGACCAACATGCTGCCTGGCTGCCAGATGAGTTGATTGCCAATTCCACTTCCAGAGAGGTATCACTTTCTTCATTCTCGCTCCCAATTTCCACTCCTCTCCCTTCCTCTCTCTTTCCTGCACCTGATCTACCAACTCTCCCCCCTGCCCTCTCTGTCTAGCCTTACCTTGCTGTCCTCTTCCTGCCACTCTTGCACTCCTATCCCCTTCCCCCCACCTCCCCCACCTCCTCCTATCCCTTCCCTCCTCCCTATCTCTATTCCTGTCTCCACTCCTACTCCTCCCACTTCTACCATTCCTGTGCTCCTATCCCTCCTCCTCTCCCTCTGCTCTTCACACCTCTTCTTTCCTTTCTTCTCATGCCTTTATGCTGCATCCTCTAGCTCCTCACTCCTCCATCACTCCTCACTCTTTACTCCTCCTCCATGTCTCACTCCTCCACCGCTCCTCCACAACTCCACCACTCCTTTCTCATCCACCACTCCTTCACCACTCTTCTACTCTTCCACCACTCCTCACTCCTCCATCACTTCTCTACCACCATACAAAGACGAACTAACAAACAAGACAAACTACCAAATACTTACACACACAGATAAAGACAAGAGAAAAAGGTACAGGAAAACAAATGAAAACACAAAACAAAGCAACTCACTCAGAAATCGCTAAGAGCCTCCACTAAACTATAACCAACTAACCCAGACCTCCGCTCCTCTCCTCTCCTCTCTCTTTCATGCCTAACACATCCTCAAAGAGGCATGCTGGACACTAAAGTACCATGGGGCAAATTTTAAAACTTACACTCGCGCCCTATATTTGTGCGTGCATGTTATAAAATCCATGGTTGGAGCGCGCAAGGGGGTACACACTGGTGCACCTTGCACGTGCCGAGCGTTAGGGGAGCTCCGATGGCTTTCCCTGCTCCCTCCGAGGCCATTCCCTTCCCCTATCTAACCCGCCCCCCAGCCCTACCTAAATTCCCCCCTACCTTAGGCCCCCCCAACTTCCCCTATCTAACCCACCCCCCAGCCCTACCTAAATCCCCCCTTACCCACCTCTGGCAGGCATAACTTGTGTGCTCTGGCCGGCTGCCGGCACATGATCCCCTGGCACAGCAACAAATGGCCGCTGTGCCGGAGGCCTCGATCCCACCCCCGCCCCTCCCCTGGACTGCCCCGCCTTGTCCACGCCCCACCCATTTTATCAAGCCCCGGGACATACATGCATCCCGGGGATTTATGCGCGCCACCGGGCCTTTTGAAAATAGGCCCGGTGCGCGTAACCTCTCTATGCTCGTAAATCATCCTGGATTTACGCACGTAGGGCTTTTAAAATCTGCCCCCATTTTTCTGCTTTATTTATAGCATTTTGATTGTAAGCCCTTTGGTGATAGGGAAATCCTTCTGTACCTGAATATAATCTGCTTTAAAGTGTCAAAAAGTAGAATATAAATAAACATAACTCTCCTGCTCTCTTCAGTGTATGCTCTTTTTTCTCCAGTGTCATCTAGCTTGTCATACACTGAAATAATGTCCCTCTGTAACCTTTTAAGTGCTTCAACTTTCCTTGTTGCCATTTTGCTGCTGAGTCACTTTTAGTGTGGTACCGGTCTCACCAAGTCAGCAGCCCAGTATTTCCAGGCTTGCTGCAACAATTTAAGGCCTCCAGTAGCCTTAACAGCAGCAAGATCTGAGCCAAATGGTTCCAGCTGCTCTCGCCCTGCACTGGTTGTACAACTGTGAAGTCATCTCTTCTTTCCACAAGGCAGATTGAGGCAGGAGGTAGCATAATCCTCTCCAGCTCTCTGCTCTTTCACATTCGCTACTGCTGCCTTCTCCCTTTCTCCTCCTTCTCCCTATAGTTCCATTAGTACTGGGCTTCAGGGAAGAAGAAATTTCAGTTGCCTACAATCAACTCTGGCCAATGGTCACAGTGAATGGAATAAATAAAAATACCTCCTTTATATGCAATATGCCCTAATCCCAACAATCTGTACATCACACAAAATAGAATCTATGCTGTTTGTGTCCACAGTCATTTTCCCCAGCTTGTGAGCACTCCATTGTGGGGCTACACCTTACTCCACTGAGCGTCCCTCATATTTTCCCAGATAAGGAAGGTCACAAGATACTTTAACCGATCATCTGCCCACCTAAGAGGGAAGGGGCCATCTCAAGAAACCCATATTTCCACATTACCCAAAATAGATACTCCCATGACAAAGAGTCGAAGGCTTTTTCAGCATCCAAACTGAAGATTGCCGCCTCCACCCCTGAAGTGTAGCTTAACAACACTACCAGGCGACGTACATTACTGACCCCTTGTCATCCCCAGACAAACCCCGTCTGATCGCTGTAGATTAAGGAAGGAAGCATGGTATTAAGCCACCCAGCCAAAATAGCAGCTAATATTTTGACGTCAACATTTAGAAGAGAAATGGGGCTGTAAGAGCCCACTTCCAACGGGTCCTTACCTTTTTTCAGAAGCACTACTATTACTGAGTGATTCAATGTCTCTGCCAAGGAGTTGGTTTCCAAAATATCATTATAGATGTTTTGTAGGGGCGTTAAGAGTAGAAATTTTAAGATTTTATAAAATTCGGTGCCCAGTCCGTCCTGTCCCACAGCCTTTCCAAGTTTAAGCTTCTGGATAACGCCATATATTTCCTGCTCACCAATGGGGGCATTAAGGGCTCGCATCTGCTCTGGTGTTATCCGCGGCCAAGGGAGTGAACTGAACAAGGCCTCAGTAGCCTCCGGATCCTGCTGCCTTGCCTCATACAACTGTTGGTAGTATTCAAGAAATCTCTCCGAAATGCCACTCGGGGAAGTCTTATGGATCAGCATATACCCTGATGGTCCTTAATACCCACTATGGCTTTCCTATGATCCCTAGGCCTCAACAGATTGGCAAGCAACCAACTAGCCCAGTTACCGTATTTATTTAGTTGATATTGATAATATCGAAGAGATTTGGAGGCTCGTTGATAGAGCAAACAATTCAGGGTTTCTGGGGTCATATTTATTTTTATTTATTTATTTATTTAAGGTTTTTCTATACCGGCATTCATGATAAGATCATATCATGCTGGTTTACATATAACAGGGGGTACAAAAACTGTTCTTTGAACAAGTGCGAAGGAAGCAAAAGTTACAATAAAACAAGGTTGTAGAAGTGTGGGAGGAAGGAGATAAGGATAGTAGCGTAAAATAATTTACAGAGGTAACTTATTTACAATGTGCATATCAACCACGTGCCGGCGCTGTGCATTTTTAGCACCTCTGTGAGCATTAATATTTTGGCATTATGTTTTCGGTTAATCTGGGCCACATAAGCTATGGTTTCCCCCCGCATAACTGCTTTCCCAGCCTCCCACAAGGTTGCTGAGGAGATATCCGGCATAGAGTTATTTGCCATATTATCTTTCCAGCAGCCCTGCAAATGAAGATGGAATGCCTTCTCCAAATACAGATCTGGCCACAGGCGCCAAGAAAACGGGGGTCTAGGACCTTGCTCAGACTGAAAACGCACAGAGACAGGGGCGTGATTGGATAGCGACCGGACTCCTATACTCGCCTTCTCCACTCTGGGGAACCACCTATCCGACACTAGCAGGTAGTCTAAATGAGAGTAGGCTTGATGGGGGTTTAGAAAAAAAAGTGAATTCAAGTTCCCCTGGATGTAAAACTTGCCACACATCCAAAAGCTGCAGTTCAGTACAAAGGAAATTAACCCCCGCATGCTGATCCTTAGTCGTGACAGGCTTAGGTGGTTTACAGTCAAGCTGCTTGTTAGCTACCACATTAAAATCACCCCCTACTACCAAAATATGATCTGAAAAATCAGCCAGCATACCCACTAAGTGCAAGAAAAAATCAGGGGAGTAGACATTAGGAGCATAGATGTTACAAAGAACTACCTTTTGTTGGCATAATACCTCGGCTGCAACCACATGCTCCTTATCGTGACAGGTATGCATTATTTGAAATGGCAACTGCTTGTGGATGAGGATGGCTACTCCTTGTTTTCGACCGGTATATGAGGCATAGATGCACTGGCCCACCCAATCCCTTTGCAGTTTGTCGTGGTCAGTGTCATTCAAATGAGTTTCCTGAAAAAATACAATTTGAGAGTGAATACGATTGAACAGAGTTAACAATTTCTTCCTCTTGATAGGGAGTGACTGAATGGGATTGGGGCTGGCTGGATAAAGATTTTTTTTGGTTTACAGTGAATTCAGGGAGAAGTTTGGAGCTAGGTGAGAAGAGATATGTTGTATATAGTGAGTGTGGGGTAGTGGGGGAAGAGCTGAAGCTGGTGGGACAAGATGGGAGGGAGGGGGATTTCCTGGTTATCAACATTTTAACAGCAGGAGGGAAGGGAATTCCTGGCCAAGCTTATTTTTATTTTTTAAATTTAACAGCAGGGAGAGAGGGAGGGAACATAAGAACATAAGAAAATAAGAAAATGCCATACTGGGTCAGACCAAGGATCCATCAAGCCCATCATCTTGTTTCCAACAATGGCCAATCCAGGCCATAAGAACCTGGCAAGTACCCAAAAACTAAGTCTATTCCATGTCACCATTGCTAATGGCAGTGGCTATTCTCTAATTGAACTTAATAGCAGGTAATGGACTTCTCCTCCAAGAACTTATCCAATCCTTTTTTAAACACAGCTATACTAAGTGCACTAACCACATCCTCTGGCAACAAATTCCAGAGTTTAATTGTGCGTTGAGTAAAAAAGAACTTTCTCCGATTAGTTTTACATGTGCCCCATGCTAACTTCATGGAGTGCTCCCTAGTCTTTCTACTATCCAAAAGAGTAAATAACCGATTCACATCTATCCTTTCTAGACCTCTCATGATTTTAAACATCTCTATCATATCCCCCCTCAGCCGTCTCTTCTCCAAGCTGAAAAGTCCTAACCTCTTTAGTCTTTCCTCATAGGGGAGCTGTACCATTCCCCTTATCATTTTGGTAGGCCTTCTCTGTACCTTCTCCATTGCAATTATATCTTTTTTGAGATGCGGCGACTAGAATTGTACACAGTATTCAAGGTGCGGTCTCACCATGGAGCGATACAGAGGCATTATGACATTTTCCATTTTATTCACCATTCCCTTTCTAATAATTCCCAACATTCTGTTTGCTTTTTTGACTGCCGCATGCACACTGAACTGACGATTTCAATGTGTTATCCACTATGACACCTAGATCTCTTTCTTGGGTTGTAGCACCTAATATGGAACCCAACATTGTGTAATTGTAGCATGGGTTATTTTCCCTATATGCATCACCTTGCACTTATCCACATTAAATTTCATCTGTCATTTGGATGCCCAATTTTCCAGTCTCACAAGGTCTTCCTGCAATTTATCACAATCTGCTTGTGATTTAACTACTCTGAACAATTTTGTGTCATCTGCAAATTTGATTATCTCATTTGTCGTATTTCTTTCCAGATCATTTATAAATATATTAAAAAGTAAGGGTCCAAATACAGATCCCAGCCAGGAAGGAGTAGGAAACATGAAGAGGGATCTAGTGAAGCTCGAGGAATGTTCCAAGGCCTGGAAGTTGAGATTTAATGCTAAAAAATGCAGAGTAATGCATTTAGGTTGCAAAAATACAAGGGAAATTTATAGTATTGGAAGTGAAATTCTTCTAAGCACAAAGGAAAAGCAGGATCTGGGGGTAACTGTATCTGATGATCTTAAGGTGTCCAAATAGGTGGATAAAGAGACAGTAAAAACCAGAAAGATGCTTGACTGCATAGAGAGAGGCATGGTCAGCAGAGAAAGGAAGGTAATATTGCTCCTTTAATTGTCCCTGGTGAGATCTCACTTGGAATAGTGTGTACAATTCTGGAGACCGCACCTTCAAAAGGATATAAACAGGATAAAGTTGGACAGTGGACTTGGTTCTAAAGCATATGGGGATAGACTTAAACAAGTGGAAATGTGAAATAGAGGAGATATGATAGAGACATGCAAATATCTCAAAGATTTCCATGCACAGGAGGTGAGCCTTTTTTCAATGGAAAGAGGCCCTAGTATAAGGTGCCATGAAATTACATTTTAAAGGATGGTGTAGATTTAGGAAATATTTCTTTACAAAGAGGGTGATGGGTGTATGACACTAAAATCAATGCTAAATTAATGGGATGAATGGTCTTTTTCTGTGTCATGTTTCCATGTTTCTAATAATGTCTAACATTCTGTTTGCTTTTTTGACTGCAACTGCACATTGAATTTAGAATTTCAAAATATTGTCTACCATGACACCCAAGTCATTTTCCTAGGCAGTAACTGCTAACATGGAGCCTAGCATCATGAAATGTCCAGCCTTTCAGTCTTGCAATGTCCTCCAGCAATTTTTCACAATCCTCAAAGCCTCCAGATCTTTTTTTAAAGGATTGCATTAAGGTATGAGCAAGTGGGCTTCACTCATATCCCTTTCTTTACCCAGATCACCTTGGAAAGGATAAATGGGGGCCAGAAGGTCCCTCTCCCTGGAAAAATGTTTGAGGGGCAGGAAACATTCAGAGGGGCTGGGGAAAGCCCAGTTGCATAAGACCCAGGCTCCGCAGCTTTCAAGGTGGATAGGAGAGGGGTTGAAGGGGTCGGGGATGCAGTTTGGGGGGCTTTTTGTTTAATAAGTTTTATGTTAACCTGATTAGGAAAACAATCTGAATCTAAATAGATATTAATGAAACTGAAAAGCAAAAGCAAGAAAACGAAAATGAAAAAAAAAAATCTGAAAGAAAAATCTATGGCCTGTTTATCCCTAATAGATATGGAGCAGAGACCTCCAGGTAGCAAATGAAATCCACAGAAGTGATTGAATGAATAATATATTTTTCTACATTTTTAATTGGAAGAAAGGGTGATAATTAGGGATGTGAATCGTGTCCTCGATCGTCTTAACGATCGATTTCGGCTGGGAGGGGGAGGGAATCGTATTGTTGCCGTTTGGGGGGGGTAAAATATCGTGAAAAATCGTGAAAAATCGTGAAAAATCTAAAAATCTAAAAATCGCAAAACCGGCACATTAAAACCCCCTAAAACCCACCCCGACCCTTTAAATTAAATCCCCCACCCTCCCGAACCCCCCCCCAAATGAGTTAAATAACCTGCGGGTCCAGCGGCGGTCCGGAACGGCAGCGGTCCGGAACGGGCTCCTGCTCCTGAATCTTGTTGTCTTCAGCCGGCGCCATTTTCCAAAATGGCGCCGAAAAATGGCGGCGGCCATAGACGAACACGATTGGACGGCAGGAGGTCCTTCCGGACCCCCGCTGGACTTTTGGCAAGTCTCGTGGGGGTCAGGAGGCCCCCCACAAGCTGGCCAAAAGTTCCTGGAGGTCCAGCGGGGGTCAGGGAGCGATTTCCCGCCGCGAATCGTTTTCGTACGGAAAATGGTTCCGGCGCCTCGCTGAACAACCTCCTGCAGTCGATCTCCTGCCGGCGCCATTTTCCGTACGAAAACGATTCGCGGCGGGAAATCGCTCCCTGACCCCCGCTGGACCTCCAGGAACTTTTGGCCAGCTTGTGGGGGGCCTCCTGACCCCCACGAGACTTGCCAAAAGTCCAGCGGGGGTCCGGAAGGACCTCCTGCCGTCCAATCGTGTTCGTCTATGGCCGCCGCCATTTTTCGGCGCCATTTTGGAAAATGGCGCCGGCTGAAGACAACAAGATTCAGGAGCAGGAGCCCGTTCCGGACCGCTGCCGTTCCGGACCGCCGCTGGACCCGCAGGTTATTTAACTCATTTGGGGGGGGTTTGGGAGGGTGGGGGATTTAATTTAAAGGGTCGGGGGTGGGTTTTAGGGGGTTTTAGTGTGCCGGCTCACGATTCTAATGATTTATAACGATAAATCGTTAGAATCTCTATTGTATTGTGTTCCATAACGGTTTAAGACGATATTAAAATTATCGGACGATAATTTTAATCGTCCTAAAACGATTCACATCCCTAGTGATAATGAAATGTCCACACAATGACACTGCTTCCTGCTTCCCCAAATTATCTTTATTGAAGCCATGGTAAAAATGGTTTTATCAACCCTGTATAGCTCATGATAGACCCTTTTATGGCAGTTGCATTAAAAAAAAAAAACAACAGCAAACAAATAACTGCTTCTATTTAAATAAAGGAAGATGACATTTATGCGGTTGAATAGATTCCATGCGTTGTATCCAGTTTTCATCTTCCTAAGGCCTAAACATGTTTGGGCGAATCAAACCTTCAGTTATTGAGATTACTTTCCCTGTGAATATGGTGAGCACATAGACAACTGCTTACACCGTGATTTTCTGGGTATGTCATAATTTTTCACTGTAATGAAAGTGCTGAATTGGGCACAGAGGGAGCTTCTTTTAATTGCTAGAGTTAATGGAAGTGGAAAATAAAGAATTATAAAATTGTATGGAACAGATGACTGTCAATGCAACACATCTTCCCATATGAATTCAAGAATCTACTGACAGAAGCTGGAAATGAAGTTGAATGTTTTGAGATTCCCAAGCCAAAAAAGCAAAGATAAGTGCTTAATTCCTTGCAAAATACATTTAATTTGTTGCCAGCATGTCAATATGGATACTGAATAATTACTTACATTGTGCAAATTAGAAGCCTAAGAATGAACTAGTTGCTTTATTTTTGTTTTTGTTAAGGCATTTAATAAACACTGAATTATATTTTGTTTGTTTTTTTTTAAAGTATGCTGTTCAATTATGGGTATTTTGTGCTAACAAGGGCTAGAAAAGGTTTTGTATTAAAGGAAAAATTCAAATGATACATGTATTACTCTATGTAGCTCCTTTGGATTTTATTCTGTTACCCAGCAGAAATGCCATGTTAGATACGGGAAATGTGCTGTATTTTCTTTTTTTAATAAATTCATAGTAAAACCAGGAAATAATTTCAGATAAATAAGAGGCTTCTGTTCCACTGTCATTTCACAGATGATGAATATGATATTTCAAAAGTTTCCAACTTTACTATTGCATGCTAACTTACTTATTGCTTCATGGCAAAAACACGTTATTTTTTAATCATTGATATTCTGTTTGTAAATTCTTGATTCATCAAAATTCAATACTTAGAAAATTTTCAGTACAAAAATATTCACTGACTTCAGCAAAGAAAAATATTCAAATCTTCTACAGAAAATGCAGCTCTGAGATTTTACGTCTAAAAAAAAATCACATAAATTGCCTTTATTCTGATTTCTACACTGGTTCCCACTCTGACTTGCAAAATAGATCAGTTTCATTACAATATGTATGAGCCTCATTATTCCTTTTTGGATATGCAGATTCACTCTCCTGACATCTTCAACATCTGAACTTGGGTGGCTAAAGGAAACCAGCTGTAACAAGGTCCCTCTGTGATATCAGTTCAAACAAAGGGCATGGAATGAAAATCACTTGCCCATGAATCAGTCACTATACTGACTTATTTAAATATGTAGAAATGCATTTCATTTTGCCCAATTTAATGGAAATTAATAGGGAAAGAGAAAAAATTAAAATCACAATAGAAATTGTTCATTTCTGCTGGAAATAAAGTAGTGTGACTGCTGAGTAGGTCCACATGAATGCAGGAAATAAAGGAAACAGATTACGTATGTGTATATATATATATATATATATATATATATATATATATATATATATATATATATATATATATATATATATGTATGTATATAGTATATATAAATACCATTTTATTAGTCTAACTTAAACATTTCTGATTAGCTTTCAAGAGTCTCCTTTCAAACACACACACACACACCCATCCTCTTTGCCCTATCATTGGAATGCCCTATATGATTCATTAATGGAAGCCACGCTGCTTTATTATGGAAGTATCCTCTTTTGATCATTCTATTCTGACCTGAAGAAGGAAATATTAACTCTCTTTTTGTTAGTTTGCTTGTTGATATTTGTTAAGCTTTATTTCTGTGCTGGAAATAATATTAGTGGTGCAAACGGAAGTTGAAAACATGCTATATACAGTAAGGATTAGAGAAGGCTTGCATGTATGCAGTAATTGAAAAACAAAAATGAAAATACAATATTTTATTGTTGTGGCACACTTCCCTTCTCTTCCTTATCGGGAAAAGTGCTTTATAATATATGCTATGTTCTTGGCCAGATCCCTTGTTGGAGAGGCATTTTTATAAATGTGAGTGATAAAATAAATACATAATAAGAAGCAGCATAGTACATCAAACACTTTCATAAACAATGCATGTCTGCTTTTCACAGCTCTCTAAAACTCAATTGTCTTCTGCTCTGCTTATCCTAGAATAGAATACTATGACAGCTCAGAACTGCACTATACTATCCTCAGCACCAAATAGCTTACAACACACAACAAAGGAGAGTTCATCATGTCACATACTGGGCAGTTTCAGCACGCGCTGAAACTGCCCAGTTTCAGCACCAGCTGGCTCATTACAACAATACATCTCTAAACTTTTACATAAATCAGCTGAGACGTAGCTGAAGAATTCATAAATGATCTGATCTTTTTGAAATGCACCCTACATACCTGCAGATTCTACATTCTCTTCTGAGTCTTTCAGATTCCACGCTTTCACCACCATTTTGTTCTCTGGCCACGATAGATTGTGGTGGATAAATGGATATACATGTTGCTTAGCATATAAAGGGGTGACTTTTCAAAGAGTTACACACATTAAAATTAGCATGCATGCATGTAAGTAGCATCTTCTCATGCACAAGCTGTTTTATAAACATCAAACATGCATGCATTTTTTGCTTCCACACACAAATATATACATATTAAAAGGGGGCGGGGTAGGGGTATTCCAGGGTGGAGGCCAACATTTGCACATGTAAGTTGCTACTGAAAAAGACTTTTCCATGTGAGGATTTGCCAACTTACTCATGTAATTTTACACCTGTTATTTTATTTAGGTAATTATTTAGATTTGTGGGAGGTCTGGGTGAACTGTGGAAAATTCAAGCTGAAAAATCAGTAGGATCTTGATGACCTGGAGAAGGATAGGGTGAACTGGTGGAGTAACTGGTAAAACTGGTAAGTTCAATTACATGTGCATGTTTTAAAATAAACCAATTTATATAAGTCCTTCTTTATTGTCACACATAAATATATGCCCATGCATATTTTAAAAATATGTATGAAAATTATGCATGTTCTGCAGAAATTTGGAAAAATGTACCATTTCCTCTAAAAACCATCCTGACATCAGAAATAAACTGATTCACAGAGCCCTTAAATGTCTCCACAGAACAACTTTTAAAATGGCAGAGTGACTGACCAAGCAAATCTGACATGAAACCAAAACTTCCTCTTTTATGTAGTTTTATTGCAAAAATGGCAGCTTAAACAGTAAAAACTAAGAATTCAGTTGCTCAGCCCCATCCTACACAAGCAGCTCATTATGTAATTTACATTTTTCATTACACATATATACAGCCAATCAATACATTATTTTTTGGTCACCCATTTCCTTGCATCATATTCTCATGGCATCTCACATCAGAGAGCCAATCATGGATGGGGTTTATTCCTATGCAAAGATATACTGATTAGTAATTAGTAAGCTGTAAACTATAATATGCCCCTTTTCTCCATTTTAGATCTTATCCTCCATTTTAGATCTAAGGACAATCTGTCCTTTAGTCCTCCACTCTTTCAACAAGAAAACATGTTTATCTGGTAGAAAAAAAGAAGCAAGTTAGAGTTTCATTTTTTATTTAATACTCCAGATGCAGGCTTAAAATAATTCTTGTTTTCAGACAGTTTTAACTTAATCATTCATTTCTTAATCAGATCATAACACTAGACACATGCAAAAACAAATTGCCTAGCTCTGCTTTTTTTTGTTCCACAGCCTTATTCTTTGTACAACCGGCCTAGTATTGAAGACCCTGAAATACCAGAAAGGTCTTTTCTTTTCTAATTCCACAGTTCATTGCATTGACACACTTTCTTTCAATGCATTGCATGTATTTGCACATAAGCATAGAAATGCATGTATGTTACAGGGTAAAGATATGTGTATTTTGTGAAAACATGCAGGTTATAAAATACAATGGTAAAACTACATTATATGTGCCCATAAACTTGAGTAAATGCTGCTATATGCAGTTGTTTGAAAGTTATCCACCCTGGCTTGATTCATATACAGAATGATGCCTGTTATATGATCCATACAGTTAAAGCAGAGTTTAAGAATATCAAATGTAATCTCAATAACTCTTTTGGTGGATCTGTAAGTACTTTTATAGCAATTGTCATAGCTGGCAGATGGGCACAGAAATGAAATTAGTTAAAACAAGAGGATATACCCCTTACTTCTTACTAACACATAAATAAAGAAGTACACAGTAGGAATGTGCAGAAGGAAAAAATTGTTTTGTTTCATTTTTCGTTTCGCTGGGACCCAAATTCATTTCATTAGTTTCATAGGGGGAAAAACCAATTAGTTCATTAGTTTCATTTGTTTTCGTTTTGCCATTAAAGTCAAAGGGGAAGTATTTGCAGCCTATTTTTGGCTGCAGAATTGGGGTTTTCTTATCAATTCTGATGAAACTTCTGGGGAGCAATTATCAGAACGAGAAAAGAGCTCCAAGGTACTTAGACTGTGGCAAAGTGGCACCAAAGTGGCATGAATAGCCTAAGGCATTATAAAGGGGCAAAAGAGTACCAGGAGTGGCAAGAGTGCTTTAACAGACGTGCAAAGCAGCAGCGAGAGTGTCAAAAACACACCACGGCTTCAAAAAAGAGCACCGATAACAGATGTATGAACCCTCGAAGGCAGTACGACAGGCAAAGTGGCAAGTAGCATCAACATCCCACAGCACAATGAAGGGGGAACATAGCAAGCAGAATGGGTGTAAGAAAAAACCACAAGGTGCCGATAAAGGGACAAAGCAGCAGGTTCTTTTGGCCTGGTTTGGCCTCTGTTGGAAACAGGATACTGGGCTTGATGGACCCTTGGTCTGACCCAGCATGGCAATTTCTTATGTTCTTATAGTAACAGGAGTTTCTATGCGAGATCAGTGTTCCCATACAGGAATGAGAGTTGCTACACATACACAATGGGGAAACAATGTAATTCAGAAAAAAAATAAAAAAGAACCCATTCTAGGCATGAAATGTGCACAAAATCAACCTTGCCTGAAACCAAAACAAGCAAAAAAAAAAATAGTACCACCCTTGTAAACCAATGCCAAACAGTGGGTAGAATTGATTCATCTTAAGTAAAGTTTAATAAGAATAGAATTACACTATGGGGCACTTTTAGAATATTATAGAATGAAAAGAATTTCTAGGGGACTAAGAATCATAAAATAAAAAAATTGTTTAATGATGATGAAGAGTTTGTGAAAAACTGGAATGCCATTGTCAAATTTTCCCTACATATGATGATCTTACTCAACAATACTTCCAAAAAGAAATCCAAATCTGTAAAGACAGATATTGAAAATGTGAAATTCTATAAGGAACAAGATTTAAGTAACAAGACAATCACTGGAGATTTTAATTAGAAAATGGATGAATTTAAAGGTGGGTAAAAAATTAAGTATGAGAAGTTTAAAAGAAATGATATGTATTACAAGAAAAGATCTTTTTATCTATGGAGTCTGATTACTCCCACTAGACTGAGCAATAAGAGGGTGTCTTTTTGGATCACAATAGATAAAGATCAAATTGAAGTGATATAGAAAAGGGAGAGAAGAAATGTACAAGTGACAGTACTGATGATCCACCTCCTTCGCCTCCCACATCACTTCAGATATCTTCCCTCTTATTATCCCAACAAGTTGCTTCAAATAGATAGATCCACAATGGTTGGTGTATTGAACCTACTTAAATCTAGTAAACTCCTGTTATTCTTACTGGTCAAAATAATGAATTCTGAGACTGTAGACCGTTTATGCCTTGATTAGTCATTCTCCTCCTCTGCTGTCTCCACCATTTTCCCTGTGCTCTCTGCTGCCAAAGGCTAGGGATGTGCATTTAATTATTTATTTATTTTTTGTGTGTCATTTTCATTTTGGGTCATTATCTGTTTGATTATATTTTTAAAATGGTTCGGGGTATTTAGTGTGATTCAGTACTTAGTGTACACTAATTGGATGTTAGTGCACACTAACTGAAAAATGTACCAATCAGTTAAAAAGTGTCAATTTGGGAGGAATTCATTAGCTAGAGGTATGGTTCTGCATTCCATTGGCTGCCTCCTTAGTTACTAGGGATGTGAATCATTTTTCACTGATTAAAATTATTATCCGATAATTTTAATATCATCTTAAATCGTTAAAGAACACAATACAATAGGAATTCTAATGATTTATCATTAAAAATCGTTAAATCGGGTTAGTGCGCACTAACCATTGTTAGTGCGCACTAACAGAAAATGATACAAATTGACACTTTTCAGGTCAGTTAAGGTCAGTTTAGGAATGAATATGTATTCCTATTGGCTGGCTGCCCTCTTATTTATTGATGTTACCAAGGTTCCCACTGAGGTGATGGTTGGGGGGATGGGAAATGGAAACGGTTGGTAGCTTGACAAAAAAAGTAATGAGATCAGTCAATGTGACTAGAACTTGTGCCCTATCCTTGATACTGGGAGTGTTGTGATCTTCCTGCACACAGTGCCCTATCCCTGATACTGGGAGTGTTGTGATCTTCCTGCATGCAGTGCCCTATCCCTAATACCAGGAGTGTTGTGATCTTCCTGCACACAGTGCCCTATCCCTGATACTGGGAGTGTTGTGATCTTCCTGCACACAGTGCCCTATCCCTAATACCAGGAGTGTTGTGATCTTCCTGCACACAGTGCCCTATCTCTAATACAAGGAGTGTTGTGATCTTCCTGCACACAGTGCCCTATCCCTGATACCGGGAGTGTTGTGATCTTCCTGCACACAGTGCCCTATCCTTGATACTGGGAGTGTTGTGATCTTCCTGCACAAAGTGCCCTATCCCTGATACTGGGAATGTTGTGATCTTCCTGCACACAGTGCCCTATCCCTGATACCGGGAGTGTTGTGATCTTCCTGCATGCAGTGCCCTATCCCTAATACCGGGAGTGTTGTGATCTTCCTGCACAGTGCCCTATCCCCGATACTGGGAGTGTTGTGATCTTCCTGCACACAGTGCCCTAACCCTAATACCGGGAGTGTTGTGATCTTCCTGCACGCAGTGCCCTAACCCTGATACCGGGGGTGTTGTGATCTTCCTGCACTGAGCAGGGATACGGCACTGCATGCAGGAAGATCACAACACGCCCGGTATCAGGGATAGGGCACTGTGTGCAGGAAGATCACAACACTCCCGGTATTAGGGTTAGGGCACTGTGTGCAGGAAGATCACAACACTCCCAGTATCAGGGATAGGGCACTGTGTGCAGGAAGATCACAACACTCCCGGTATTAGGGATAGGGCACTGCATGCAGGAAGATCACAACACTCCCGGTATCAGGGAGTGTAACAGTCTTAATCATATATGAAACAACCAATCTCTTCACTAACAATTTTTAATAATTTAATGTTTATATAAATAGATAGAATTAACATGTTTTCAGCATTTGTTCATTTCAGAAAAATTTGAGGAACAGTGTGAACTGGTAGTAAGTTTTAGGTATGCCATCAACATGCCCTAAAATATTTTCTTTTTTTATCCCCAACCTATTCAGCTGACTAATTTGCAAGCAACTGAAAATCAAGTTTGCCAGATACAGTATGTCCAAGATCCCTAAATACGTACATTTTAGCCAGACAAATGCCTCCTAAGCTTTTTAATTTTGATCCCTCTGTCTTAATTTACAGGAATAGTATATTTTCATAGACAAATCCACAGGACAGTTCACAGTACATTCTGTACTTTGAGACAGTTCCAAATATCAAAGCCCTGAATATTCAGTCCATAAAAGCAGTGGATGAATCATTGCCATAGGAATAGACAGACTCAGATATGTCTTTTTAACTCAGCTAAAAATAGGCATATTGTGATTTCCTGTGCATACTTTTAGCTGCTCTGTAGGGGACATTTTTTTAGCACAAGCAATTTACCTGGATAAATACCTATGTATCCTGGGAACTCTTTTTAAAAATTGTCCTCAAAATTATCTCATTTTTAAAACATTTTATAAACATTCTGAAGTAATCAGAATCATTGAGATCATATTCATGTTTTCAGTGGTTGTTAACAATAATCAGACTATGCTTTTTTTTAGTTTCTCCTAACTCTAACATCAAAGAACCTAAATATTTGAAGAGTTTATCATTATAGACATATCATAAGACAAAATCAAAGATGAATAAAGCCCGCATGATGATAGCATACCATTCCATCTTGTGCTGAAACATGTTCTGTCTTACCTTTGTGTCTTCCAGAAACAACAAACTGAAGCATTTTAGATCAAATTAGCCATTGCTGTTGTAAACACAACCGATGTCAATATTGTTCATACTAATGAAACCACTTTCAAAGTAACCCCTGGCATGTTCTGAATATATCAAATCTCATTTATAAACCAATTTACCTGCAAGCTGTTTGTTATTAAAATAAAAAAAAAATAAAACAATATCACAACTAAATGTTGGCTATAGCAATCTTGAATTTAAATGTTAATTGAGCTTAATTAGCTTTTAAGGAGTTATAATTAGGAAGTAAGGATTTCAGGCATGGAGAAAGCCTAGTGAAATCATTGTGTTTAATTTGGAGTAATTTGCTTAGCGGGATCCTTAGGTCACTCAGACTGAAAGTTGTGTGCTGAATTTCTATTTTCTAACCATCAATATGACTTAGGGTATATTTTCATAAGAAATCTTATTTGCTTCTGAAAGCAGGCCTATTGTGTGAGATTTTCCAGTGTTGCATTCATCTGCACTGTGCTAATGTAGAGTTAGAATTAGAGTTAGAATTATGAAATACAAAAGAAACAATTTGATGGTTATTATATCTGGTAGATGTATGCTGCAAGTGTTATTGTTATAGTAGAGAGACTGTGGACCCTTGGGCCGGCCTATAAGGAGGGTTCCTTGGAGCAGACCGGGAGGCGGAGTCTAGCTGCTGGCGGGCGGCTTCACCCGGGACCCAGGATCCCCCCAGGAGGAGCCCGTAGGGAACCGAGCCCTTGGGACTTAAGAGCCAGAGCAAGCCCGCAGGAAGGAGGTGTCAGAAGCAGGACCAGGGTCAAGGCGGGCAGCTAGCAAGCACAGTTCAGAAGCAAACCAGGATCGAGGCAGGCAGCTAGCAAACAGTGTTCAACGGCAGACCAGGGTCGAGGCAGGCAGCTGGCAGACAGTGTTCAGAAGCAAACCAGGGTCGAGGCAGGCAGCTAGCAGAGGCGTCAGAAGCAGGCCGAGATCAAGAACCAGGAAGACATCAGATGAAGGATCGCTGAAGCAGGAACTGGAACAAGCACCGGGGAATCAGGACCCAGCAGCAGCAGAGTCAGGACGGCAACTAGAAGTCAGGGAACCTCGTTGCAAGCCGCTTCCTCGGAGTCTGGGCGCCGGTTAAATGCAGGCCTGGCGTCTGAAGTCCCATACTTCTGGGTGCTGGACGCACATAACGGCTGCCCTCGCGCGCGCATGAGGCGGAGGAGGAGGGTGGAGCTTCTGTCGGCGTTCTCCACGTGGAGACGCTGCGGACATGCGGCCCACCGGACCGGGACTTCGGCGTCTCTCCTTGCGGCCTGGAGCGAAGGTAAGTGGAGCCGACCCTGATCGTGGGGGAGGTGGTCGGGGCTGCAACAGCAAGATACATTTTATGATGACAAATTTGCCATCTCTAACAATTGGCACAGTGAATTATTTTCTTAAGAAAACACATAGCAAAGGATTTGCTTTTCTTATAAGCTGTATGTCCTCACAACAAGAGGAAATGATAATTAGAACTTTGTAAAATGGCCTTATCAGTTGCAAATTCTTATACTGTTTTTATTACAGTCTCCCATATCCCCCTCCATCTAATCTTTAAAAAATATAAGGCAGGGTGCAGAATATTTTTTTTTTAAATTTTAACTCTCTAGGTTCCCTGTCCTACCTCCACTCCAGTTCTTATCCTCCCACTCTCCCGGTATCTTAATTTTAAGTTAGTCTTCAGCCCGGTTAGTGGTAGTAGCTGACCACAATTCAGGTCCAGCACTTCTACCATTGCTAGGAAGATATGATGGAAGTACAGAGAGTACTGCAAGTAACGTAGCATCCTGTCTACTACCACGTCTTGTGATAAGTAGTTTGGAATCTACCCTTTGGGATCCTGTCAGGTACTTGTGACCTGGATTGTCCACTGTTGGAAACAGGATCCTGTGTTTGGACTCTTGATCCTGACCCAGTATGGCAAGTCTTAGGTTCTCTTTCAACTCAATACATGAAAAGCACGTTGCCTATGTAGAACTAACTCTCTTGAAACAAGCCATAGCTCCAGCAGCTGGCAAGAGAGACCCTTTCCCCACTCCAGTAAAGGAGACACCAACAGAGTCCAGAGGTTACCGCAAGCGATCCAGAGAATGACTTCCACAGCCCCAGCTTCCAGAGGCCCCGCACCATTTGCAGTAGAGGAGGACCGGAAGGCTCATCTGCATACTGCTCCCAGCATCCCCTGGTAGAGGAGTCCAAGGGTCATCGCAAGTGATCCAGGAAATGACTTCCACAGCCCCCGCTTCCAGAGCCCCCGCACCCTTTGCAGTAGAGGAGAACCAAAAGGCTCTTTTGCATTGAGTGTCACATGTATGATTTTTTACCCGCCAATGAGAGATTGTATGTGTGCACTTGGTGCAAAGAGCTCCTGGCTCTCAGGGAACGAGTCCGATCTCTGTAGGCTAGAGTAGCAGACTTGGAGGAGCTGAGAGAGACAGAGAGGTACATTGACGAGACCTTCAAGGTCATTATCCGTACGGAAAACGATTCACGGCAGGAGATCGCTCCCAGACGCCCGCTGGACCCCCAGAGACTTTTGGCCAGCTTGGGGGGGCCTCCTGACCCCCACAAGACTTGCCAAAAGTCCAGCGGGGGTCCGGAAGCAACCTCCTGTGGTCGAATCGTGTTGGTCTATGGCCGCCGCCATTTTGCGGCGGCCATTTTGCAAAATGGCGCCGGCTGAAGACAACACGCTTCAACAGCAGGAGCCCGTTTCGGACCGCCGCTGGACCCCAGGGTACTTTAAGGCATTTGGGGGGATTTAATTTAAAGGGTCGGGGGTGGGTTTTAGGGGGATTTAGTGTGCCGGTTTTCCTGCCCTCCCCCTTCCCCCAATTTAATTTAAAGGGTCGGGGTGGGTTTTAGGGGGATTTAGTGTGCCGGTTTTCCTGCCCTCCCCCTTCCCCCGATTTAGCTATGGACCGCCGCTGGACCCCAGGGTAATTTAAGGCATTGGGGGGGGGGTTCGGGAGGGTGGGGGATTTAATTTAAAGGGTCGGGGGTGGGTTTTAGGGGGTTTTAGTGTGCCGGTTTTCCTGCCCTCCCCCTTCCCCCGATTTACGATTTTTTGACGATAAATCGGGGGAATTGGTATTGTATCGTGGCCCTAACTATTTTTGACTATTTAAAATATATCGGACGATATTTTAAATCATCAAAAAATGATTCACATCCCTACTATTAATCAAGTTTACTTAGGGAATAGCCACTGCTATTAATTGCATCAGTAGCATGGGATCTTCTTAGTGTTTGGGTAATTGTCAGATTCTTGTTTCCTGGTTTGTTGGAAACAGGATGCCTGGCTTAATGGACCCTTGGTCTGACCCGGCATGGCAATTTCTTATGTTCTTAAATTTCTTTGATACGCTATCTCTCAGATCCTATTGAGGACATGGCCAAGGTGGCTCAGCATTATCTTTTCTGATCACCAACCAATATGCCCAGCAAATGTGTCTTCTAAATGGCAGGGAACATCTTGAGCCCTCATCGTTTAAGGATGGAATCAAAGTTGATGGAAAAGTTGTTCTTTTTTATAAAATCAATCTGCTTTTGCTATATTTATCAGAATTTCCATACGAGTGCCAAGATGACTGAAAGCAACTTGGAGGTCTTGCAATCACTCTGCCTAGGAGTCATGCCCCTGATTTATCAACTTGGGGGTCTTGCTGACAATATACCTAGGTGTCATGCCCAAGATGTACCACTTTGGTGGGTCTTCCTGCTACTTTGACTACCTGACATGGCCATGATATATCACCTTGTGGGTCTTCCTACTACTCTGCCTAACTGCCATGCCTCTGATCTTTTCCCTTTGATTTTTTGATGTTGCTATATTGTTTGTTGCTTAGATCCCAGACTTGTTCTTCTACCCCCACATCTTTCTTTGTTATATTGGGGTATTTTGTCTCCAAAACAAAAATGTAAAAAAATAAACAAAATACAAGTTTCTCCTTCTTCCCCAACTCTTTCCTGATTTTTACCTTACTGTTTATTGTATCCCTCTTCTATCCTAGCCTAGTTATCCCACCCTGCTTTTTTCTTGGTTATACTGTGCTGTTTTGTTCCCAAAATATTAATGTGAAAATGAATTTAAAAAGTGCAACTTTCCTCTCACTCCATACCCTTTTTCTGGTTTTACACCTTGTGGTTTAATTCTGTCACTGCTACTACCCATCCTGCTTCTGGCTCTTTCATGGTGCAATATAGATAATCTGCTGTTTTGTATACCATATTTACACTTTGTAGTTCCTTTGGGGTTACTCATGCTACGGTTGGTGATGCCTTCACTGCCTTGACCTGTTCTTGCAAATATTCTTAGTTCCCTTTGCCCCTCTCATGTTTACTTGGGTGTTTTGATGCCTTTGACTATTTGCTTTTCCTCATTTTCTACACCATAGGGGTTTTGTTGCAATTGTGCTTTATGATTACACAGACTATATGCTTTTATGTTGTTTGTGATATCCTTCACTGTAAACCTTGGGGGTAGTAATGCCTTTATGCTGTTTGAGATTCCCCACACTGTACATCTTGGGGTTTTGATGCCTTTGTGCTTTCTGCATCTCCATGCACTGTACATCTTGGGTATTTTTAATGCCTTTCTGTTTGTGATTCCTTAGTTCTTGCCTTGGGGGTTTTAATGCCTTTCTGCTGTTTGTGATTCTCTGCACTAAGATGTACATTTTTAAACATGCGCATGGGTGCCCATGTGCATGCAACTACAGACTTGTGCATGCAAGGGGGGGGGGGGGATTTTCCTTGAAATTTGTGGTGTCATGATAGGGCCTTCCCCAGTTCTCTAGCAGTGTGCTCCGTTATTGGAACAGACTGGGAAGGAACTTACTTAACTCCTTATCTACCCTGTCTCCCTTTTCCCCTCTCCATTCCAATCCCTAAAACC
The DNA here is from genome assembly GCF_901001135.1 of Rhinatrema bivittatum. NCBI lineage: Eukaryota > Metazoa > Chordata > Amphibia > Gymnophiona > Rhinatrematidae > Rhinatrema > Rhinatrema bivittatum. The sequence continues at coordinate 557,100,664 of NC_042616.1, read as the reverse complement.
CTTCTACCAAGCTTTTTTTTTTTTTTTGTTTATATATTTATCTGCTCCCCTGAGCAGTAGTAAGTAGTATGCCAGCTGGCTGCCAGCATGCGCTTCACTGGGACAGTGCCTAATGGTGCTGTCCTGGCCGGTCGCCACTCTGACCCCACCCAGCTCAGATCACAGCTCTGGCCTGCCCCTTTTTGCACAATTGGCGTGTGGCCATGGATATTCTAAAATGCCTGCAACACATGCAGCCTGGACATGCAGTTATTTCTAGTTTTTATACAAGCTAGCATTTGAAAATGTACTTGTGAAGGTCTTGGGAGGTTTCATGACTTTGTGTTGTTTCTGATTCCTAATACTCTATGCCTTGGGGTTTGAATGTCTTTGTGCTGTTTGTGATTCCCAATACAGTGTGTGATAGAACTTTATGCACACACTATTAGAGTTACTGAGTGCAATATTGTAAAGTTTAACTGTAGTATATTACATAAGCATAGCCATTCAAAAGACAATGTTGGTTCAGGGATGAGAGGTTCAATGTGCATCTAGAAATCTGGCCATTCCATTCATTAGTAGGTAGATTAGCATGATGGACTGCTATTTGTGGAATATAAATATTTTTAATAAATAAAATAATTGATTATTCCACCTGGCCCTCCTTGTACGTGAGATGTCCAAGGCTAAAAAGTACTCTTGTGCTTACTGGTAGATGAGGAGGAGTGTGGCCTGCTCCACTCCACTCCCCTGACTAGTAATTTTCCTTCTTCAAGTTCACCTATGGAAACCTTTATTCAACTTTTCATTCCTTCAGACAGTTAAGGTTGATTGTCTTATCAGCTTTCCATCAGGGCAATCTTTGTTTACATTAGGACCAATTCAAGGACCTCATTAAACTACCCAGTTGGTAGTAACAATGACAGTATGTACAAAGTTCAGAGACGTAATTAACACAAGATTAAGACCCACGCTTAATGGAAATTCCTTGTTCATGGGAAATTGCAATCATCAATCCCTCTCATAAGCATAAATCAGATGGTTACCTGAACCTGTCAATAAAGGGTAGACATATGATGATTTATTCATTGTGTGCAGCTCCAGACATCTAAAGGCTTCACAGACCCATTATTGTTCAATCTTTTGTAACTGAACACTACTTGTTCCTCTAAAAATGTGGATGCTGATACTGCTGGCATTTGAGTAACTAGTTAGCATGGAGGAGTCTCATTCATTTCAGAATTAAATGGACAAATTGCTCTATAAACTAAGAACAAACATGAACCACTACCCACAGAATCAAGGAAAAGATATCAATCTGTCATTCCTTTCTATATATGGGCTGAGATAGATTTCCCATGTTGAGTCAAATTAAACTACAGTCTCCATTCCTGGTGTTGTCTTTACATCAATTACTTTAAGTTTCAGCTTTGTAATTATACTGTCTTGGAAAATAAGGAATTTACTTTCCCAGAAGCTGTTCAATGGATCATAAGAATAATGCTGCCAGATTGCTAATTGGCAACATTTATGGTCAGAATAACAAGAGTATCTGATTATCCTCTGACTTTTGCTCTTAATTAATTAAAACATTCTTTGCAAATTATCAGCCCTCTCAGTACATCTTGTGGCCCTAGTTTGTTGCTATACTCCTTCTGTTTCTGATTTTAATCAACAATGCCACTGATGCTGCTCCAACTCCAAGCCACTCTTGGTAACTTAGGTTGCTTCCATATTGGCTCCAGCTGTCTTTGAGGTTCTGTTGTATTTTGGACATTGAAGCATGGGCCCTTGGTCGCTGTAAGAGATGGCACCTCCCACAGGGCGGGGCCCTGTGAGGACTTGCAGTGATAGGCTAGCTCAAGGCAGAGATGGACACAGAGAATTAGCTTTATTGTACTGCAATGTAGATTGTAACCCAAGGAACGGGTGATGACTCCAGCCAGGAGAGGAGGAACAAGATGGCAATGTAGGTTGCAGGGTGGAAAAGGCAGTTCCACAGTCTCACCAGGTCCCAAGAGGGAGATGGGTCCAGTAGTGGTCCGTGAAGTGGGGTAGGCCGAGAACCCAAGCTTAGATTGGGAAGCCAATAGATCTGGTAGTGGTCCATGGTGCGGGGTAAGCCGAGGATCTATGGAGAGAGAGATGAGACAATGCAAAGACAGAACTGGAGTGGCAGTACTCACTCTGATGCTGGTAGTTGTAGTAGAAGGGAACCCCCAAGGAGTGGAGGTCCTGGATGAACAAGGCCCCCGAGGAGCAGGTACCATAGGCATCCTGATAATGAGTAGGCAACCCCGAAGGGTAGGTAGGAGCACGGCAAGGCCCCTGAGGAGCGTGTACCTTAGGCATCCCAGTTGGAAGGAGGTAACCCCGGAGGGTAAGGAGGGGCAAATCAAGGTCCCCATGGAGTGGGTACCTAAGTCGTCCTAGAGCGAGAGTGCACAGAGCGGGAGTATCTGGTAATGTGGAGAGATCAGCATGGAGGATTCCTTACTTGTAAAAGGAATTGTGAGCAGAGATTAAATACCAGAGCTAGTGATGTCATGTAGTGGGGACGCCCCCGAGGTTCCTGCCATGACGCACGTAAAGGACGGGGCTGCGCGTGCGTGCCCTAGGTGACTCCTGGAGAAAGATGGTGAACGTAATCGCCCATGTCAGACTGGGGACGCCAGAGGATCAGTGAGGAGAAGCGGAGGCAGCCATATTTCCAAAATGAACTGAGTCAGGTAGAAAAAAGGTGATTAATAGAGGGCGCAGCTGTCTGTGACCAACGGGCACAACAGGTTCTTTCCAAATCCCCTTCCCCTACTATACTTTCTGACTCTCATTCTTGTCCTGGGAATTTGATGTTTTACACAAGACGTACCCAGTTATTTTTAATGGTTTTATGCCCTCTAGGCTTTTTCTTCAAATGTCCTTCCCTTACGGTTCTTTTCACTATTGGTATCTGATATTTGGCCTTTGATGGATTATACCACAGCAAAAGGCAGAGGCAGAATCAATGCAGCACATAAAACCAGGACACTGATACTCTAATATTACTGCTTCTCAGGTAATGGAGAAGTATTAACAAAAACTGATTAAGAAGAAGAATCATGTCCTGGATTCTCTAAAACGGTGGTTCTCAACTTTTTTTCTGTCGGGACACACCTGACAGATGGTTCTCACATGCGTGACACACTGACCCATGATCGTCACAGGGCTAGATGTAAAAGTACAGTTTGCATCCACGGGAACCCCCCTGACCCACAATAATGGATGTAAAGCAGAATTATGACATTCCCCATGCAACTCACCCTACAAAAAAGATATTCTGGTTCTGGTGTCATCTCAGTAACAACAACTCAAACTCCTTCTACTTCCAGGCTCAATAGCCCTACTTATGAAAAGACAGCAGTTTACCACCAATGCATATCCTCTTGAGAAAACACAAGAAATAAGACTGATAAAACTCTTACATGCTAGTAAAATATCTCATCTTGGTAACAGACACAGAACCGACCTAACATACTCCCAGGATCTTTAGTAATGCACATAAACTAATCCGCACACAGTTACACCTGTATTATGGAATACACTCAAACAGGAGCAACCCTATCTATGAAAAGGCAACACTATAAATATTAAATCAGGCCCTAAAAACCAATACACCTCTTATTAGGTAAACAGAACTAGCAAGCAGCTATAGCTCCCCACACAGAAATAATTGTAAAACTATACTAATAAGCAGAATAAATGTTTCTAAAAAGCTATGAACAGAATAGCATCCAACAATTAAAAACTCATAAAAACTATTAAAAATTCTCCAAACACCAATAAAATATTTCAAAAACAGCAGACACATCACATAATATTAAATAATTAAAATGGCAGTCAATCAAGAAAAATAAACTTTAAAAGCCACCTTTACTTAACCCCTCCAGCAGCTCTCCTACTCCTCTTCCATGCAGGACGTAGCACACAGCAGAAGCAGCAGTAGTGGCTAAGCTCTATACTCATGGTCCTCTTCCTTAATGACCATGTCTCTCACACACACACACACACCATACCAGTCATGCCCCCATGACCAGTTTCTGTCTCTCACACACCAATCATCTCCCAAACAGTCTTTGACACACACACCAGTCACCTTCCTGAACAGTTTCTCTCATGCCATACACACACACAGGCTTCCCACTCCCGTGTTCTACTTACATATATGGGCTTCTCACTCTCATAATCACTTTCTCTGTCTCACACACACTCACCAGTTTCTCACTCCCATGCTTGTTCTCTCCACATGCACAGGCTTCTCATTCCCATAATCACTTTCTTTCTCTCACACACACACACACACACACACAAACACACACCAGTCACCTGATCTCTCTCATGCATACACACACACAGGCTTCCCACTCCCATATTCTTTCAGATATACAGGCTTCTCACTCCCATGCTGTGTCTCACACACACCCAGGTTGCTCACTCCCATGCTCACTCTTCACATGCACAGGTTTCTCATTCCCATAATCACTTTTTCTCACACACACACACCAGTCACCTGATCTCTCTCATGCATACACACACAGGCTTCCCACTTCCATGTTCTGTCTTACAGATACAGGCTTCTCCCTCACATGCTGTGTCTCACACACACCCAGGTTTCTCACTCCCATGCTCACTCTCTTCACATGCACAGGCTTCTCATTCCCATAATCACTTTCTCTCTGTTACACACACATACATACACACACACACCAGTCTCTCTCTCATTTCCATGCTCGTTCTCCACTGCACAGGCTTCTCATTCCCTGAATCACATTCTTTCTCTCATATTCACACACACCAGTCTCTTTCTCTCATACACACCGTCACCTTACCAACCAGTCTCTCGCTCTCATGCATGCACACACACACAGGTTTCCCACTCCCATGCTCTCTCTCACATAATCAGGCTTCTCACTCCCATGCTTTCTTTCACACACATCCAACCCCCCCCCCCCCCACAACAGCAGGCTTCTTACGCCCATGCTTTCTCACATACCCAGATTTCTCACTTCAATGCTTTTTCTCTCTCTCTCTCACACACACACACACACACACACACATCAGTCACCTCCCTGACTAATGTCTCACACTCTCACATACACATCAGTCATCTCCTTGAGCAGTTACTTTCATTGTCTCTCACATATACACATATCAGCTCTCTGACCAGTTTTCTCCCACTCACACACATGCTCTCAATCACACGCAGGCTAGCTGCTTCTTTCTCTCACTCACTTCCTCTTCCCCACCCCTCGCCGAGCACAAATGGTAGCTGCAGTAGCCTCCTCCTCCAGCCCCCGCAAGCCAAAAAAGAAGAATCCCATCGGCCGCGGGAGGCTCAAGCTGCTGTCTCCTTTCCCGATTACCGTCTGCTTCAATTGCTTGGGGGCCGATGCTGCAGCCGCCGCTGCTACTTTATCACGCGGCATGGCTCTTTCTCCTTCCCGCGTACCGCGTATCACTTCCTGTTCCGGGTCACGGGGGGGGGGGGGGGGGGGGCGGCAGGCGCGGGAAGAAGAAAAGGCCCAGCCACAAGTGCCACAGCTTTTTTTAGCACTGCTGCCGTTCCCACTGGGCTTGAACGTGTTGATAGCCTGGCAGCAACGGCAGCAGGGAAGAAAGAGCAGCGGGAGAGACCGGGAGCACGCGACACAGCAGCCGGTGCTTGGCGACACACTAGTGTGTCGCGACACACCGGTTGAGAACCGCTGCTCTAAAACACAGGATATTAGAAAGCTAACGGCTGAAGAAGATTTGGTGCCTCTAGTTAGTAGCATCTTAGCCTCCAGTGAGGAGGTGGAGGAGGCAGATGATATGATCAAGGCTGAGAATCAAATTTTGCACAGGAAAAGAGATTACCAACCCCAAGCCTGAACAGCTAGCTCCTTTACATAATGATACCATAAGAAAATTATATCAGGCCTCCTCCATGCCTAGAACTTTGTACTAATTTGGTTGGCACCCTTTTCCACTCATTTTGAGCCTTGGGGTGGCTGCTTTATGTTTTGTTTTGACCTGTTACCACTGCCTTGGAGTTTTTCTGCCTTATTTGGTGTTTTGCTTCCAGTTCATGGTGCTTTGAGCTGTTCATGGCACACATGATGCCCTTTTGCCCCTCTTGGGCCATCTTGGGGGGGGGGGATTCATGCCACTGTTTTTGGTTCCTATGCCCCAATTTTGTAGCCTTGGGGTATCCTGGTCACTCTTTGTCTTTATGCTACTTTGCTCCTCTGACAGTGCCTTGGAGAACTTTTGCCACAGCTGGTACTGTTTTGACATATTGTGAACCATTGGGCTTTTAATGTCACTTTTAGTGCCATGTTAACATAGACTTAATGCAATGAAATTCCTTCATCTGTTACATTTGGCTGGCTATGGGGTAGGTCCGTGACTGGTCACTCTCTCAAACTCACCTCAGCACCTTCGGTGCCCTCCCAATGCATCAGAAATGCTGCCACAATCCAACAGGTGCTCCGAAGATGCCTGCACACCATCATGTTCCTGTGCCTCTTTAGGTTCTCTGTAGGCATGCATATGTAGTGCACATCTGCACTTAAAGGGCCAGTAGTGGGAAAAGCCCTATGGCATCCAGCAATGACATCAGTAGTCTCTGACTACTTAAACATTGTCTGGAATGCCTATCACCATCTCAGCAATGGGTCTCTTCCCTGTGTACAGTATGTTGCTTCTACATTCCTGAATTCCTGTGTTCCTACGTTCAGGCATTCCTTTGTTCTCTCATCTAGACTTTGCATGCCCAGACTTCCTTGTCCAGCCTTGCCTCACCCAGCTTGTCTTTCCCAGCCTACCTTGACCAGCCTTGACTCTTCCAGGATGTCTCATCCAGCTCTCCCCTGCTGGTTATGTTCTGTGTCTCAACATTAACCGTGTGTATGTTTATTGAATAAGTGTATTAATCACTAGGGGTGTGCATTCGGATTGACCGCATTAGTAAAACGCAACTCATATTTTTTTTTTACTTAAAAAATTGATTCGACATAAACGATCGGATTTCCCACATATCGAACATAGATATGTTCGATATGTGGGAAATCGCGATTGTTGAGCCAAAATAAAAATATAAACCCCCTCACCCTCCTTAATCCCCCCCCCGACTTACCACAACTCCCTGGTGATGGAGAGAGGAGTGAGGACGCCATTTCTGCAATCCTTGGCGAGAAGCATGTGACGTCGGCGGCACGTCGAGTGACGCCGGCGTCACGTGATTCCCGGCTCGTTCGCGCCGGACGGCTCGTTCGGCCCAAAAAGAACTTTTGGCCAGCTTGAGGGGGTCAGGAGGCCCCCCCAAGCTGGCCAAAAGTTCTTTTTGGGCCAAACGAGCCGTCCGGCGCGAACTCGCCGGGAATCACGTGACGTCGCGTCTGAGTGACGCTGCGCCACGTGATTCCCGGCGAGTTCGCGCCGGACGGCTCGTTCGGCCCAAAAAGAACTTTTGGCCAGCTTGAGGGGGTCAGGAGGCCCCCCCAAGCTGGCCAAAAGTTCTTTTTGGGCCGAACGAGCCGTCCGGCGCGAACTTGCCGGGAATCACGTGACGTCGCGTCTGAGTGACGCGGCGCCACGTGATTCCCGGCGAGTTCGCGCCGGACGGCTCGTTCGGCCCAAAAAGAACTTTTGGCCAGCTTGGGGGGGTCAGGAGGCCCCCCCAAGCTGGCCAAAGTTCTTTTTGGGCCGAACGAGCCGTCCGGCGCGAACTTGCCGGGAATCACATGACGTCGCGTCTGAGTGACGCGGCGCCACGTGATTCCCGGCTCGTTCGCGCCGGACGGCTCGTTCGGCCCAAAAAGAACTTTTGGCCAGCTTGGGGGGGTCAGGAGGCCCCCCCAAGCTGGCCAAAAGTTCTTTTTGGGCCGAACGAGCCGTCCGGCGCGAACGAGCCGGGAATCACGTGACGCCGCGTCACTCGACGTGCCACCGACGTCACATGCTTCTCGCCAAGGATTGCAGAAAATGACGTCCTCACTCCTCGCTCGATCACCAGGGAGTTGTGGTAAGTCTGGGGGGGGGATTAAGGAGGGTGAGGGGGTTTAAATTTTTTTTTTGCACATATGTACATATACCCAACTCATTGGATTTTTTTTATGTCCATATTGGCCGCAAGTGGGACCCCCTTTCGGACATAAAAAATATGAACATAAAATTTTGCTCTGCACATCCCTATTAATCACCAAGTAGTAGCTGTAATTTCCTGCAAGCCACCCCATGCCTCTTCTCTTCATTCACATCCTCTAGACTTTATGGATCCACAATGTTTATCCCACGCCCCTTTGAAATCCTTCACAGTTTTAGTCTTCACCATTTCCTCCAGAAGGGCGTTTCAGGCATCCACCACCCTCTCCATGAAGAAATACTTCCTGACATTGGTTCTGAGGCTTCCTCCCTGGAGTTTTAAATCATGATACCTGGTTTTGACTTTGGATCATTAAAACCTTTCAAGTATCTGAAAGTCTGAATCATATCAACCCTGATCCTCCTTTCCTTCAGGGTGTACATATTTAGATTCTTCAATCTCTCCTCATAAGTCATTTGATGAAGACCCTCCACCTTTTTGGTTGCCCTTCTCTGGACCGCCTCCATCCTGTCTCTGTCCCTTCAGAGATACGGTCTCCAGAACTGATCACAGTATTCCAGGTGAGGCCTCACCAAGGACCTGTGCAAGGGGATAACCACTTCCTTTTTCTTACTCAATATTCCTCTCTCTATGCAGCACAGCATTCTTCTGGCTTTAGGTATCGCCTTGTCACATTGTTTCGCCAACTTCAGATGTACCATGACTTCTGATTCAGAGTACTGTATAATAGACCAGAAATGAAGAAACTGGGGGTTGGGCCTCCTGGGGGGGTGGGGGGGGGGCATGACCAATTCTGAAAAGGAAAACACTGACTTCTGAATTAGGGAAGAAAACAAAATGTCTACTCTGTTGATTCTCAGTGTCATAGAGGCACTACAAACTCATGAGGGAGGGAGCTACCAGCTCATCATTGTTAGCATGCTACAGCTTATCTATACATCTCTTTCAGAGGGCCAGGGAGAGGAGTTGATTCTGCTGTAGTGGGTCAGGTGGGTTGCTGCTTACTGTGTGGCAGAACTGGACATGGTAACAGACACTGTGCTTTTCCACAACCCAGGAGCACCTGCCATTCTCAGGCCTCAGCATAGTAGGAGTTCCTACTGCTTCTGGGTCCCTACCCAGGGAAAGAGATCACAGCTATTGCCTGCTGAGGGAAAAAGAAGTAGTGAGGTTGGTAAGGGGAAAGGGCAAAGAGGCCAGAGAGAATGAAGAAATCGAGAGGAAAGAAAGAGGAGGGAGAGAATGGAGAATAAAGGCAAAAAAATGTAGAATAGTATAATAAAAAATCAAAATATGAAAAAAGAAGAGCAAACTAAGAAAAAATGCATAAATAGAAGAAACATAGGAAAAATTAGTGAAACAATAAAAAGAAAAATCAAAAGTTGAGCAGTGTGGGATGGAGTTTTTCTCAGCTCTTAAAAATTATAATGAGTAGCTAAGTATTTTTGGCAAATTTTCCAGCCCTTTCCTATTATGTGTATCTCTGTATTTCTCTGTTGTGCTTTGGTCTGTGTATGTGGTCTGCATCTACATGTGTGTTGTGGTCTCTCTGCCTGTCTTACTCTCTGTGGCTGAGTGTAGTTTGTCTATGCCTCAGTCTGACTATACGTTGTCTCTGTTTTCTGTCTGGGAGTGATGAGTTTGTGTTTTTATGTCTAGGTGTGGTATGTCTGTGTCACTGTGCTTGTCTGGGAGTTGGGTTCCTGTCTCTTTCTTGGTTGTTTTTGTCAATGTGTGGGGTGTTTGTCTCTCTGAGTCTGTCTGTGAATGGGGTATCTGCCTCTCTGTGCCTCTGTGTGTGTGAGTGTGTCTGCGGCTCAGTTTACTCCTTTCAGCAACTTGAAGAGAAACAAACTGAGTCACTGGTTGGCAGTGTGGCCAGCTGATGAACACCATTCATGTATGTTTGTGTGCAGTGTATATAGAAAGTCATCACTGGGGGGCACCAACCAATAGCATTAATGGAAAGGGGAGCTGTGGCCCAAAACATTTACTCACTCTACAATAGACCATAAGGACTGCGCAACTATTGATTATGTTGTGTAGATGCTTTTCTAAAAATTATTCTGTATAAAATACTTTTCATTACCTTTGCCATCATTTTGCATCTAGTTGGTGCAAGAAAATATGACTATCATGATAGTATATCATACTGTATGATTGTGTTTGGGAGGTTTAAGAAAGCAGAAGGCCCAGCAAATTCGGCCACCTCTTATCTGGGCAGACATTTAACTGCCGTCGTTCCTATGCTAGTGTGATATCTACTCCAGAAAACTGGCAAACAATATAGTCTTCATTAGGCATGGCTTGGCGATGAGAATTAAAGAGGAAGAAGGAAGGAGATTGGAAGGTAGCTAGCCAACTAAACTATTCACTATCCGTCTGCAGCTTCTCTGTTTTGTATTGTATTTGCTGTGCTGAGTGAACTTAGACAGCTGAGTTTCTATGGAAGACTTTGTGTAACCTATTCTTCCCATCTCTTTCTGTCTTTTCTGCTATTGCTCATGCAGAAGGTTACATGTACATGAAATCATTTGTCCTGTCAGGTGTGGTCTCTTTTAAATTTGCTGCATTCTACAGCCAATGCCACCCTCCAGGTGGAAAGTAGCTTCGACTTAAATTTCCTGCAGTAATTATTGATCCATTTGTCTGATTTTAGTACATAGGAGCAGGATGCCTAAACAGCTCATTATTCTTCTTTAACATTCCTCTTACCATATTTATAAAAGTGATTGCAATAACACTTATTGTAGCTGTAATACTACCATTCATCACATCTTTACAGATATTGTAAAAGATTAATACATTCTGCAAATCATTTCCACATGATAAACACTTGATCAAATTTTAGTAAATCAGCCCTTAGGAACTGCTCAGGGATGGAAACTTTCAAACGGGTGCATGGGTGCACATAAATGCATGTGTGTGGGTGTGCACCCAGAGATGTGGCAATTTTGTTACACATGCATTTATTTGTAGAGATGTGAATTGTGTCCTCGATCGTCTTAACGATCAATTTCGGCTGGGAGGGGGAGGGAATCGTATTGTTGCCGTTTGGGTGTGTAAACTATCGTGAAAATCATTAAAATCGTGAGCCGACACACTAAAACCCCCTAAAACCCACCCCCAACCCTTTAAAGTAAATCCCCCACCCTCCCGAACCCCCCCCCCCCAAATGCTTTAAATAACCTGGAGATCCAGCGGTGGTCCAGAACGGCGGCGGTCCGGAACGGCCCCCTCAATTGAATCCTGTTGTCTTCAGTCGGCGCCATTTTGCAAAATGCTGCCGCAAAATGGCGGCGGCCATAGACAAAAACGATTCGACGCAGGAGGTTGTTCCGGACCCCCGCTGGACTTTTGGCAAGTCTTGTGGGGGTCAGGAGGCCCCCCCAAGCTGGCCAAAAGTTCCTGGGAGTCCAGCGGGGTTCAGAAAGCGATTTCTTGCCACGAATCGTTTTCCGTACGGAAAATGGCGCCGGCAGGAGATCGACTGCAGAAGGTCGTTCAGCGGCGGTCCGGAACCCCCGCTGAACGACCTCCTGCAGTCGATCTCCTGCCGGCGCCATTTTCCGTACGGAAAACGATTCGCGGCAAGAAATCGCTTCCTGAACCCCGCTGGACTCCCAGGAACTTTTGGCCAGCTTGGGGGGGCCTCCTGACCCCCACAAGACTTGCCAAAAGTCCAGCGGGGGTCCGGAACGACCTCCTGCGTTGAATCGTTTTTGTCTATGGCCGCCGCCATTTTGCGGCGGCCATTTTGCAAAATGGCGCCGGCTGAAGACAACAGGATTCAATTGAGGGGGCCGTTCCGGACCGCCGCCGTTCTGGACCACCGCTGGATCCCCAGGTTATTTAAAGCATTTGGGGGGGGGTTCGGGAGGGTGGGGGATTTAATTTAAAGGGTCGGGGTGGGTTTTAGGGGGGTTTTAGTGTGCCGGTTTTCCTGCCCTCCCCCTTCCCCCGATTTACGATTTTTTAATGATAAATCCGGGGAATTGGTATTGTATCGTGGCCCTAACGATTTTTGACGATTTAAAATATATTGGACGATATTTTAAATCGTCAAAAAACGATTCACATCCCTATTTATTTGTGCTCCTAATTTTAAGTTTGTGCACACCCAGAAGCATAAGTCAGCTTACAGATGCATATCTCTCCTTCAGTTAGTTTGCTCAGGTTCGTAGTTTGGACCTTCTACCAGTTGTCCTTCCCCCCTCCCCTGTTAATTGTACTTTCCACCTTTTTGTTATTATGTGAACCGATATGATGTGTATAAAGTCGGTATAGAAAAGCTGATAAATAAATAAATACATATCTGAGGGTATTTTATAACAGGCACAAGTACAGTCGAGGCCCAGTTTCATCAGTTCATCCATCAGTTTGCCCAGTGTTCAGCTAAGTCCTCTCTCCCCACCCCCCTGGTTTTTTAACCTGCACTCCTCCTCCCCCCCCCAGTTACCCCAGAACCCTCAAACACCTCATAGATGCCTGCCAATTGTTTTGTAGGCTTACGCCTTCTCCATAGCAGAAGAAAAGTTAAGCGGCACTGGACTTGAGCAAGTGCCCAGGCATGCAGGGATTTGCGTGGATGTCTCTTGGCCATGCCACAGAATACTCACTCCCCTCCCACATCCCACCTACATTCCAACCCTTTTCTCTGATATTTGCATATTGGGACTTCTGTGCGCATGTGGGTGACTTTTAAAATCAGATGGTCATGCACATATTCTACACGCGTGCCCATCTACTGATTTTGGCACGCTCCCAGCTTTAAAATTCACCTTCATTTGCTTCATGAATGAGGTGCATTTGCCCATTTTAATGGGTGTGTCATTATTACAAGGTTACCTATGTTAGTCTTCCAAAAATAATGAATATTAATGAATAAAGGCCCTCACTGTTTTCTGGTTTCCTTTCTTTTCATGTATTGGCATTTCTGTTTATGGAATACCTCAAAACATTTCAGAGTTCAAGCAAAGAGAAAAAGGCTAAACCAAATCTGATTCCATTGCCTATAGCTGGTTCACAAAAGCTGTTTTCTTTTATACTAGATGTAAAATAGGTGGCAATGCTATAGGAATTAATGAGATGTGGAAATAAAGTAATAGTTATTCCTAAATCTGATATTGCTTGAGTTTTGAAACAATTGGGAATGAGATTATTTTCTGAACACCCTTTCAGCAGTGAACTACAAAATAATTCATCTCCATCGCTGGGTCATTCAATCAGAAAAGAAACTTATGAATTATCACATTATACCAGATATTGCTGTATCAGGATAAAATTTAATCACAATTTAATTTCCCCAAACAGCATTTCTTGTTTATACTTATCCAAGTTTATATAAAATACTGTAGCATTCTTTTTTATGATCTAATTAGATTATTTTCCCCCCACAGGCCTTCTTGTTCCCTCTGTCTTAATGTGCATTTAGAAAATTGTTCACATTACTAAACTGCATAATGAAATCTTAACTGGTATACAACACAGTTGATCCCATAAATAAGGATAGTTTTGCTGTGTATTCTTTTCTCATGAATGTATGTTAAGTTAAGCTGTCCAGATTAAAGATAACCATTTCAGCTATGCAGCATTTCAGAAGAACCCAGCAGATCATAATGGGGAAGATTTTTGAAAGGGTTTCACTCGTAACCCTTTAAAAACCCTCCTGCGCTCGCCGAGCCTATTTTGCATAGGCTCGGCAGCGCGAGTAAGCCCCAGGACGCGAGTATGTCCCGGGGCTTTGAAAAAGGGGCAGGAAGGGGGTGGGCGTGTGGGCGTGGTGCAGGTCCGGGGGCGGGACCGAGGCCTCCAGCACAGCGACTGTGCCGGGGAATGGCGTGCAGGTAGCCGGCATCCCAGAGGCCATCCCAGAGGCAGGCGTAAATACTTGAAATAAGGTGGGACGGGATTTAGGTAGGGCTGGGGGGTGGGTTAGATAGGGGAAGGGAGGGGAAGGTGGGGGGAGTGGGAGAAAAGTTCCCTCCGAGGCCTCTCCGATTTCGGAGCGGCCTTGGAGGGAACGGGGAAAGCCATCGGGGCTTCCCTAGGGCTCGACGCACGCAAGGTGCACAAGTGTGCACCCCCTTGCGCGTGCCAACCCTGGATTTTATAACATGCGCGCAGCAGCATGCACATGTTATAAAATCGGGTGTACATTTGTGTGTGCTGGGTAGCGCGCACAATTGTACCCCGCACGCGCTGGTTTCAAAAACTGCCCCAATGTTTACTTGCAGAAGATCCTGGTATTCCCTGTTACTTACTTGCAGGTGTAAGAAGTGGAGACACCCCAAGTCTGTTCAGTTAGTACCCGTTTATGGATGGTCCTCCAAAAACTTCTCCAATCTTTTATTAAAATTAGCTATACTACTAAACTTGACCCATTCTCTGGCAACAAATTCTATAGCTTAGTGGTTCATTGATTGAAAAAAGAAATCCTTGAGTGTTCCATAGTCCTAGCATTGTTTGATAGAGTAAATAACTGCACTCTATCAACTTGTTCTACACCACTCACAATTCTGTAAACCTCAATCACATCTTCTCTTTCCAAGCTGAAGAGTAGGGATGTGCATTTGTTTGAAATGAATGGGCTAGGCAGGATGAATGAGGCTATTTTCATTTCAATTGTTCCCCCCCCCCAAAAAAAAAAATTCATTTCCATTATTTTTGTTTCCCATTATAGTCTATGGGAAAGCAGGTGCCAGCTTGTTGTTTTTTTTCTGTTCAGACTAATTTAGCAACCAACCAGTGATGTCACAGTGACCCCAGTAAGACCAAAGATGGAGCAGGGAATATGGCATTAAGAAAGGACTAATCATAGTCAAGCATTTGTTAGCCTATCCTAACTAGTACTTGCATAAATTGACAAGGACTTCCTTTGGTTTTTTTTTTAATGACCCACTGAAAGAAACCTTTAAGTTGCATATTTCTGAAATTCTATCTGAGCCATAGGAAAGATTTTCAAAAAGTGATTTTGAAAAGGAAGAGAGGGAAGAATTTGAAAAAGGGGTTTGTTCTTCACTGCTACTTTGTGTGTGTGAGAGAGAGAGAGACAAACTGAAACACTGCAAATCTGTCTGTTCACTGGGATAGGATTTGGGGGAAAGAAGCAGTGAATAGGGATGAGTGAAAGTTTCTCTCTGTCTCCCTCTCTACATTGCAATTCTCTAATCTACAGTTACTATTAGCTCCAGAGGCAGATTTGAGTGAACAGCAGCCTGTGCCTTGTCTGTTTTTTTCTCTGTCTCAGAGTCTGTGTGTAGAAAAGGTGTCAGCACATATACAGTGTGTTTGTATGTGCATGTGTGGCATTTTTGCACATACTGTGAGAGTTATTGATTGTACAATTCTTCTTTACTATACCACATGGGCATAGCGGGGTTCTGTTTTGTCTGCTTTAGAGTTTTCCTGTTAAAACACCGTGGGGTTTGTTTATTAGTCCTGGGGGGTATTCTGCGCTACTGTGGAGTGCAGAATTTGTGCAGAATTTCCTCCTGCACAGAATTGCCAAATTCTGTGCAGAAAATGGCAGAGGAGACGCCGGCATGCCACGAACGAAGCGCGCACTGTTCGCAGTGAAGATGAAGGCCCCAGCACGCCATTTGTGACGAAGATGAAGGCCCCAGTGAGAGTGAATGTGTGTAGAGAGGTATGTGTGTGAATGGAAAGTGGGTGTGGAGGGGGAGGGGAGTGTGATAGGGGGGAGGGGGTGTGGGAGCATGGAGGGGAGAGGAGGGGGAGAGAGGGGAGGGGGAGGAGGTATAAGAGAGCAGAGGGAGGGTATGTGTGTGAGAGAGAAAGAGAGCAGGGGGTGTAAGAGAGAGCGGGGGCAGGGTGCTTGATTGTGGGTGCCAGAGAGAAGAAGCCTATATGAGGAGATTGTGAAGGATTATGTATGTGTGTGAGAGATTGGGAGCTGGTGTGTATGAAAAAGGGATAGTATGTATGTGAGGGCACTAGACTGTGTGAAGGGATTGTGCATGTGTGAGAGAGAGCCTGTGTAAAGGGCTGTATGAAAGGGAGACATAGGTAGCCTGTGTGAGGGTTTATGCGTGAGAGAGAAAGGGAGCTTGTGTGGATATGTATGCAAGATAAAGGGACCCTGTATGAGGGGATGTTTGTGTGTGAGAGACTGAGAGAAGGAGAGACAAAGGGTGCCTGTTTGAGGGTCAGTACTGAGAATGAGGTCAAACTCTGGAAGTGGCAATAGAGTGGAAGGGATTGGGCCTAGAGGTGGAGGGGAGAGATACTGGCAGGAGGAGGAGTTGGGGCCTGAGAAGGGAAAGTGGCCAGGGGAGTAGGGAGAGCAATTGGAAGGGATACTCTTATTGTGAATTTCTAGGGAAATTCTGCTGAAAATATTTAAAATTCTGCATCTTTAAGTTTTATTTTTTTCAGTATTAATTTAAAATGTAATTACTTAAAGACTGTCATGTAAATAGTGTTATTTTGACAATATAAAGTTTGCAGAATTTTAAAATTTTGTGCACATAATTTTAAATGTTTTTGCACCAAATTACCCCAGGAGTAGTTTATGTAAATGGAACAAGAGCTGGTGCTCACGTTTATGCTAGATTAGTGACTATTATGTGATTTTACATGCAATTCAAAAATTTTAAAAAAAGATACTGCCTCTTTGAACATTTTTGCGACTTTCCTTTTGGGTGTATGATTGAGAGGTCCAGGCAACCACGCAAGAGGTGGTCTTACACGAGCTTCCTGGCTTGCTAACACCCTTCATTAAATATAAATAAATATATACATATATATATATATATATATATATATATAAAACCTGTTTTGTCACACTTGTGCGCTCTTTATAGACATGGTGTTGTGGTTCCTGTTTTGGCTGATTTGGATATTGTTTTATATAGGACTGTTTGGGATTTATGTTTCTTAGTTGAGGTCATTTTTTATGATATTGAATGTGCCAGAGAGCCAGATCTCATGGGTCCAATTGAGGAGGAAAAAGGCTGGAAAATATCTGTCACCGGGCTGGGTTTGGTCCGAGGGCCATAGTTTGCCCACCCGTGCTCTACAGTGCAGTTTTCTAATCTGCAGCTATGATTCGCTCTAGAGATTACAGTAAACAGCTGCCTGAGCCCTGCCTGTTTCTTCTCTGTCTCAGATTTTATGTGTGTGCTAAAGGAGTCTGAACATACATAGTGTGTAAGTGTATGTGAGATATGGGTTTGACCTCTAATGCTGTGCCAGTCTGTCCAGGTCTTATGTCCCTAAAAGGGCTTGACATCGAATGCTGTGCCTGTCTGTCCACATTTGGAATGTAAGAACATAAAAATCTGACTTCAGATTTTTGGAGCTTGCATATTTCATATGCCTAATAGCTTTCCTGACCTTCATAATAACCTCTGCAACCTCATAAAGGTGGAATTCCACCGGGTGGCAATGTCTTGAATGAGATGCTTGTGAGGCATCTCCAAATCAGTCTGCATTTCTCTGAGAACCTGCCATGCCTTCACACTTCTGTGGAAGTGCACTGCTATGTTCCTGCACTTGTTTATTATGTATGCAGGTATTCATTCTCTTGGTGATTGGACTCCAACCCCAGAGCTGACTTCACTACCAGGTGCAGAGTGTGTGCAAAACATCGGATTTATTTATTTATTTATTTAACAGCTTTTAATATACCGGTGTTCGTGCAAGCACATCACGCCGGTTTACAATAAACTTGAGAAAGGAGGAAATTACAAAAAACAGGGAGTGGGGGAATGGAGCAGGAGCGAAAAAGGGGGGGGGGAGAGGGGGGAGAGAGGTAAAGGAGGAAAGACAGCAGCTGAGAAAGGTACAAGGAACGTATCAGTATTTACAAGAGAGGTTGCTTAACGAGGTTAGAACATGGTTGATTATTACAGCGGTTAATGAAGGATAAATAGATTATATAATGATATATATGAAAGCTTAATTACAGCAGTTATGGTGGATTATATTGATAACTTATTAAACAATTAAACACATATATATATATAAAATATTAGCTAATTTACAGCAGTTACAGCAGGTAATAAAGGTATCTTGATTTAAACATAAAGGTTTGTAAGTTTTAACTGGAGTTACAGTGGAGCACGGTAGATAGGTGGCGATGAGGTGAGAGGTGGGCGGGGGTATAGGGAAGGGTGGGGGGAGGGAGGGTGTGGGGGGTGAGAGGGGGGTATGGGTGGGTTGAGGGGTGAGACTCGGGTGGTTTCAGGGTGGTGAGACAGGGGGAGAGACAGGGGGGAGCGACCGGGGGGGTTGCAGGGGGGTAGACTAGGAGGGGCTGGAATAGTGGTAAGCCTGTCTGAAGAGCCAGGGTCTTAATGCCTTTTTGAAGATGGTTAGGGAGGGTTCAAGACGTAGGTGTGTGGGGAGGGAGTTCCAGAGGGCGGGGCCTGCGATGGTGAAGGCTCTTTCTCTGGTGGTGGATAGGCGGGCAGTTTTGAGGGGGGGGGGGAGTGGGAAGGGTGCCTGTGGAGGTGGATCTAGTCTGGCGGGTTGAGAGGTGGAAGTGGGGCATTTCTTTAAGCCAGGGGGAGTTGTTTTTGTAGAGGGTGTTGTGAAGAATAGTAAGGGTTTTGTATTGGGAGCGGAACTGGATGGGCAGCCAATGTAGGTCTACTAGGATGGGTGTGATATGCTCTCTTTTACGTGTGTTAGTAAGGATTCGAGCCATGGCGTTTTGAAGAGTTTGAAGGGGTTTGAATGTGGAGAATGGGAGGCCTAGTAGGAGGGCGTTGCAGTAGTCCACTTTGGAGAAAATGGTGGACTGTAGGACTAATCTGAAGTCTTGAGTGTGGAGTAAGGGCTTGAGTTTTTTGAGGATCTGGAGTTTGTAGAAACCTGCTTTGAGGAGGGACTTGATGTGTGGCTTGAAATTCAGGTGTTGGTCAAGGGTGACTCGCAGGTCTCTTATGGGGGGGGGTAGTGTGGGGGAGATGTAGGGGTGCGGTGGAGGAATCGTGTTCAGGTTGCTTGGATATAAAGAGTAGTTCGGTTTTGGTTGTGTTGAGAGCAAGGTGCAGGTCGGATGTTCTGAAAGTGTCCGTTGGTTATTGTCTTTACCAAGTTTGCACCATTGTCTGTGACAAAGAACCCTGTCTGAGGATTCCTGTCTCGCTGGTGTAGTTGCCAGCCCGTCAGCATCTGTCTGATGCATGCTAGAATATTGGTTCCGATATGGGCCTCGTCCGCCAGGTGGGTGTGCAGTAAAGCCCAGCTCCACCCTGATACTTGTTCACTAATAGAGCTGCTGCCTGCCCCTACCTCAACCAGGTCCCACCAATGTGTTGTCAGGGAGAGGTAAGAGTGTACAACATTTATGGCGGTCCAGATATCGCAGGTGAAATGCACACTCCTCTGTGCCTTAGCTAGCAGCACTTGGATGCGACTGCAACACTGCTTGCACAGGTTGGGGATGATCTTTCTGCTAAATGTGGTTCTGGAGGGGACTGTAATTTGGAACTATGACCTTCAGAAAATGCTTGAAACCCACATTCTCCACTATCTGCAAGGGCTGGTCATCAAGGGCAATCATTTCCCCAATGCTCCTGGTTACAACTTTTTGAGGATGCCTGCCTCTTACCCCGGGATAGCGTTACCGCACACCACCCTATTTTCCTCCAAGGAGGGAAGGGTTAGGCCGGCCATCATAGTTGGTGATTCTATTATTAGAAATATAGATAGCAGGGTGGCTGGTGGACGTGAGGACCGCCTGATAACTTGCCTGCTTGATGCGAAGGTGGCAGACCTCGTGGGTCACCTAGATAGGATTATAGACAGTGCTGGGGAGGAACCGGCTGTCATGGCTCATGTGGGCACCAACGACATAGGAAAATGTGGGAGAGAGGTTTTGAAACCCAAAATTTAGGATTTTAGGTAGGAAGCTGAAATCCAGAACCTCAAGGGTGGCATTCTCTGAAATGCTTCCTATTCCACCTGCAGGTCCCCAGAGGCAGGCAGAGCTCCAGAGTTTCAATGCATGGATGAGACGATGGTGCAGGGAAGAGGAATTCAGCTTTGTAAGGAACTGGGGACACTTTTGGGGAAAGGGGAGACTTTTCCAAAAGAATGGGCTCCACCTTAACCAGAGTGGAACCAAGCTGCTGGTACTAACTTTCAAAAAGGAGATAGAGCAGTTTTTAAACTAGAACAAGGGGGAAAACAGACAGTCACTCAGCAGTGCATGGTTCGGAGAAATATAACCTTGAAGGATACTAATGAAACAGGAGAGTTAGAGCATCCCAACACCCCAATATTGACTGGGTAAATGTAACATCAGGGCTTTCTAGAGACATAAAGTTTCTGGAGGTAATAAATTACTGCTTCAAGGAGCAATTGGTTCAGGAACCAACAAGAGAGGGAGCTATTTTAGATTTAATTCTTAGTGGAATGCAGGATTTCTGTAGCTCTAGCACTAAGCTTTCAAAAGGGAAACTTTGATAAAATGAGGAAAATAGAAAAAAACTGAAAGGTGCAGCTGTAAAGGTGTTCAACAGGCATGGGCATTGTTTAAAAATACAATCCTAGAGGTGTAGTCCATATGTATTCCACACATTAAGAAAGGTGGAAGGAAGGCAAATGATTACCGTCATGGTTTAAAAGGTGAGGTGAAAGAGGCTATTTTAGACAAAATCATCCTACAAAAATTGGAAGAAGAATCCATCTGAAGAAAATAAGATAAAGCATAAGCATTGTCAAGTTAAGTGTTAAAACATTGATAAGACAGGTGAAGAG
The DNA here is from genome assembly GCF_901001135.1 of Rhinatrema bivittatum. Taxonomy (NCBI): domain Eukaryota; kingdom Metazoa; phylum Chordata; class Amphibia; order Gymnophiona; family Rhinatrematidae; genus Rhinatrema; species Rhinatrema bivittatum. The sequence continues at coordinate 557,079,831 of NC_042616.1, read as the reverse complement.
AGAATTTGAAATGAAGATGGCCATAGAGGCAAAAACTCATAATAAAAACTTTTTTTAAATATATCCGAAGCAAGAAACCTGTGAGGGAGTCAGTTGAACCATTAGATGACCGATGGGTTACATGAGCTCTTAGGGAAGATAAGGCCATTGCAGAAAGGCTAAATGAATTACTTTGCTTCCATGTTATTAATGAGGATTTTTGGGGGAGATACCAGTTCCGGAGATGGTTTTCAGGGGTGATGAGTCAGACGAACTGACGAAATCACTGTGAACCTGGAAGATGTAGTTGGCCAGATTGACAAACTAAAGAGTAGCAAATCACCTGGACCAGATGGTATGCATCCTAGGGAACTAAGGAACTAAAAATGAAATTTATGATCTATTAGTTTAAATGTGTAAACTATCATTAAAATCATCCATTGTACCTGAAGACTGGAGGGTGGGCCAATGTAACGCCAATATTTAAAAAAGGCTCCAGGGGGCGATCTGGGTAACTATAGACCGTGAGCCTGACTTCAGTGCCGGGAAAAAATAGTGGAAACTATTCTCAAGATCAAAATCGTAGGCGGCCATATAGAAGACATGGTTTAATGGAACACAGTCAACATGGATTTACCCAAGGGAAGTCTTGCCTAAACAAATCTGCTCTCATTTTTTTGAAGGGGTTAATAAAGACATGGATAAAGGTGTGAACCAGCTAGATGTAGTGTATTTGGATTTCAGAAGGCGTCTGACAAATTCCCGCATGAGAGGCTTCTAAGGAAAGCTAAAAAGTCATGGGATGATAGCAGGCGATCTCCGTTCATGGATTACAAACTAGTCTAAACGGACAGGAAACAGAGAGTAGGATTAAATGGTCAATTTTCTCAGTGGACAAAGGGTAACAGTGAGTGCCTCAGGGATATAGGAAACATAGAAACATAGAAATGACGGCAGAAGAAGACCGAATGGCCCATCCAGTCTGCCCAGCAAGCCTCACACATATTTTTTCTCTATACTATCTGTTTCTCTTAGCTCTTGGTTCTATTTCCCTTCCACCCCCACCATTTAATGTAGAGAGCAGTGATGGAGCTGCATCCAAGTGAAATGTCTAGCTTGATTAGTTAGGGGTCAGTAGGGGGTAGTAACGCCGCCAATAAGCAAGCTACACCCATGCTTATTTGTTTTACCAGGACTATGTTTATACAGCCCTTATTGGTTGTTTTTCTTTTCCCCCTGCCATTGAAGCAGAGAGCTATGCTGAAATTGCGTGATGTATCCGTCTTTCTTCCCATGCCGTTGAAGCAGAGAGCCATGCTGGATATGCATCGAAAGTGAAGTATCAGGCACATTTGGTTTGGGGTAGTAACCGCCATAACAAGCCAGCTACTCCCCGCTTTGTGAGTGTGAACCCTTTTTTCTTTTCCCCTGCCGTTGAGGCAGAGAGCTCTGCTGGATGTGTGAAGTATCAGTTTTTCTTCAGCCCTGCCGTTGAAGCAGAGAACTATGCTGGATATGCATTGAAAGTGAAGTATCAGGCTTATTTGGTTTGGGGTAGTAACCGCCATAACAAGCCAGCTACTCCCCTCTTTGTGAATGCAAATCCTTTTTTCCATATTTCCTCTTGCTGTTGAAGCTTAGAGTGATGTTGGAGTCACAGTAACCATGTATATGTTTATTGAATAAGGGTATTGTCTCCAGGCAGTAGCCATCATTCTGGCGAGTCCCCCACTCTTATTTGGCGGCCTCTTGAATTTATGAATCCACAGTGTTTATCCCATGCCCCTTTAGGCGTGGGATAAACACTGTGGACCGGTCCTTTTCAATATATATATAAATGATCTGGAAAAAATACGACGAATGAGGTTATCAAATTGCGCAAGATACAAAATTATTCAGAGTAGTTAAATCGTAAGTGGATTGTGATACATTACAGAAGGACCTTGCAAGACTGGAAGAATTGGGCATCCAATTGGCAGATTAAATTTAATGTGTACAAGTGCAAGGTGTTGCATATAGGGAAAATAACCCTTGCTGTAGTTCCACAATGTTAGGTTCCATATAGGAGCTACCACCCAGGAAAACGTTCTAGGCATCATAGTGGATAATACTTTAAAATCATTGGCCTCAGTGTGCTGCAGCAGTCAAAAAAGCAAACAGAATCTTAGGAATTATTAGGAAGGGAAAGGTTAGTAAAATGTAAAATGTCATAATGCCTCTATATCGCTCCATGGTGAGACCGCACCTTGAATACTATGTACAATTCTGGTCGCTGAATCTCAAAAAAGATATAGTTGCGATGGAGAAGGTAAGACAGAAGGGCAACCAAAATGATAAAGGGAGGGAACAGCTCCCCTATGAGGAAAGGCTTGAAGAGGTTAGGGTTGTTCAGCTTGGAGAAGAGACGGCTGAGGGTGGATATGATATAAGTCTTTAAGATCATGAGAGGTATTGAACGAGTAGATGTGAATCGGTTATTTACACTTTCGAATAATAGAAGGACTAGGGGGCATTCCATGAAGTTAGCAAGTAACACATTTAAGTCTAATCGGAGAAAATACTTTTTCACTCAACGTACAATAAACTCTGGAATTTGTTACCAGAGGATGTGGTTAGTGCAGTTAGTGTAGCTGGGTTCAAAAAAGGTTTGGATAAGTTCTTGAAGGAGAAGTCCATTAACAGCTATTAATCCAGTTTACTTAGGGAATAGTCACTGCTATAATTGCATCAGTAGCATGGGATCTTCTTAGTGTTTGGGTAATTGCCAGGTTCTTGTTGACTGGTTTGGCCTCTGTTGGAAACAGGATGCTGGGCTTGATGGACCCTTGGTCTGACCAGCATGGCAATTTCTTATGTTCTCATGTTCTTATGGTGGGTTGTTGCTTCTGACACATGGCAGGGGGCTGCTGGCCTGCCACCTGACTGTTAGAAGGGGCTGAGGGTGTGGGGTGACTCTGCTCCTTTTCAACCACTTTACGCTGCCTGGAAAAAGGGGTCCCCTGACTGGTACTGCCACCATCCCCAAATGGCAGTACTGTTGTTGGGTGTTGCCTCTTCACATGATGAGTCATGCCAAAATTAGATAGATGTCCATTTTGCATTTCTCTGCTAATAGCCCTGCCACAATAATTACAATGAGCAAAACATGGGTCCTCCGTCACTTTAAAGTGGCTCCAGATCGCAGATATCTTTCGTGATCCATTCTCTATAGCCTTCAGGGTGGATGCTGGCACTGGAGCTGAAGTAGTGGGTGCACCCTGAGAAGCAATGCCAGGGGCATCAGTCACACCATGTACCTGCGCTGACTGCTCTTCTCCTCATCATCATCAGTTTCATCTC